>NC_056731.1:294266215-294421215 GCF_019279795.1 Protopterus annectens
ATATCACAATATCACATTCCACAACCCTTACAACCTGTAATGTGATCCTAACATGGGAAATGAATGTGTAATATGGAATACTATGTTAGGACAGTATATATGGGGAATACATACCTTAACAAACACTGGAAGCATATGTGTGCACACACTCCAAATAACATATTGTGGAAGCAGCTTTTGAGGTACTGACAGCATTCACTCTTCATGAGTATGCACCTTCCATCAAGTACAGTTCCTCAATGTCACACCAAGAAATGGTCTGCTGTCCAAGACGTATGTACATCACATTTGCCACTCACCTGCAACACAGGCAGCCGTGGCTTGCACACATCTTACAAACCATGGAATGGATCCATATCCAACAGGTAGCACTCAGGAGTGGGAGATGTAGCCTTTACTCACCATTGCATATACCATGGCAAACAGTGCAGACAGTTATGTATGTGATGAGGAAGTATGGGGCAACATTAGGGTAGAAAATAAACAGATGGCCATCCAAGACAGATGATGACACATGTTGCAAACTGGTCATGGAGGCTGCCTAGAAACATGCCGCAACACTGAGGGAGTTGCAGGAATATCTAGCAAGTACTGGTTGTGCAGTACTTGTGTCGACATTCACCTGGACTCTGCGTAAGTGTGGCCTATGGGTTAGGGTAATCAGATGGAAAAGTTGTTCCACAGGAAACATCATCCAGGGCTCTCTACAAGTAGCATATGCATAACATCAAAAGTCCCCCAAAGGCATGTGTTGCAATGTGTAATGGTGTACCAAGACCAAGTTTGAAACCTACAGACAGTATTAATAAAGATACATGTGCTGCACAAGCAACACCTCACTCCACCTCAGGCCCACCATCCCTATCTGTACCTTGCTGGTGCCAGTGTACACCTTTATGTTTGCTGTTCATTAGCAGGGACTAGGCCAGTACACATGGCGTTCTGAATTTGGTACACTGCAAAATGACACTCATGTGTGGCCCGTAGTTGTCAAGCATCTGCAAAAAGGCTGAGGATAGGGAGGGGTGTCATCATGAAACACAACAGTGAACTGAAGCAGACATCCAAAGCTCACTAAGAATGACTGTATCTGCACAAAGTCAAGGTCATGAATTATGGCAGACATAACCCTGACTCCACAGATATAGTGAAGGCACTGTGTGACCTCCAAAGGCTGTGACCATGAGTTGACCTTACAATCTGGCAGAGTTGAAGGACATTTGTAGGGAACAGTGACCAAATTATGGCAAGTGCAGATGGACCATGCTAGTATACCCCTTCCAGGAATAGTGACTGCTGTAGTACACTTAACAGTTGATGCAACAAACCATCATGTTAAGGGTGTGCACACTTATGCACCCACATGTGTGCATCTCAATCAGCATCTGCACAACTAGCACATTTGTTTGATATTGCATTTGATTGCACAGGTCATATGTCACATATCAGGTTTGTGTAATGTTAACATATGCAGTATTGTGGCCCCATGGCATATCAGGAAAGAGGGTGCCATGTCATTAAGGGTGTGTGCACTCCTCATAGCTACAGTAAGCTTTGAAGGTTGTCAGGGTAATTGTATTTATTGCTCATACATGCACCGCTGATGATGAGCTCTGCAAATCAGACATCAGGCATTCACTATTGACTTCTGTCTTCATATCATCCCAGGTATGTTTTGGATGAACACATAGGGGCTGTGAGCAGCAGAGCAAACACAACTGACACACATATACATATTCATCAATGGTGTATACACCTGTGAGGTATAGAGCACAGTACATGGCAGGTGGCCTTCAGTATCGGGGTGGGACCCAGATGTGCTGTGGGCTGGTAACATGGCTAGATGAGGTGGAAGATGTAGTTCTGCTGGGAACAGCCTTTCCAAACATGCTATTGTGTCACAGTTATAGAACATATTTGGGTAGTAATAGTCCACACAATCCAGGATTACTTCTATCAGCATGCACATATATCCCCCATTAACACAAAACACCAGATTTGGAGCAGTTGCATAGCAAACAGAACACATGCATATATAGAACCAGAGTGTCCCTTACAATGGCATGCAGGTGACACTGTTAGCAACAGGCCACCAATGACAGTGTTTCAACATGGAACATAACTAGAAACACATTGCAATATTTGTTGTACAATACGATATATGTCACAACAGTAGGTTTGCTCTAAAGATATCGACTGAGTTATGTGTTCAGATTATTGTTGCAGACATGGTGGGGGAAGACAGAGATGTCAATTAAGAACTATTATATCTTGGCAGTATGAGGTCCTCAGACTTTTTTTTCCTCTTTATGTCTTTCAGGTACCATGTATAGAGAGCAGCTTCCAATGTATTCCCCCCAGGAAAATGATGTTATCATCAACTACCTTGTGCAGCACCACCAAACCCTCTTTGGCCATAAAGCCCATGATCTGCAGCAGAGGACTGCCCTGTGGAACGAGCTCATCCATAGGGTAAATTATGTCAGCCTGCATAACTGCAGTTATGAGCAGGTCTGACATCGCTGCACTGACCTCATCCACCATGCCCATCAGCATGCTGTTGCAGTTAGGAGGGGCCAGCTAGCCACATGTGAGGGTCATACCATCCAGCCCCCCTGACATATGCTGAGGAGCTCCTTGCCAGCCTCAGGGCACCTGCCCACCAGCAAAGCCAAGACCCAGCTGATAGCATTGTGGAGGTGGGTGCTATCTACACAATGTATGAGGAGCGTGCAAGTAAGGCCAAAGGGCACATCAGTAGACCACTGTTGCTTATCCATCTACATCTGTAAAGTTTCATCATGCATATGTGAGATAAAATATATACAGTCTGTTGCTGCAGTGTAATAATGAACAGATGGGCATAATCTGTAGTATTGTGGGTTTGCACTGTTGATGTACTGAAATGATGCTCCTACCCTGTACCAATGCCACAGGTGTGGCTACTGACATCACATCTCTCACACAACTATGCAGGTCCCTCTGGTATACCACTGGGGCAGCAGCCTGTAGCTGGTGACTATGGTGTTTTTTGCTCAGGTTTGCCAATATACCGGCCATGATATGGACATGGTATTTCCCATGCACACATTTAACACACCTACCCATAATGCATGCTGTACATGTTCACTTATTGTTGCTGTTAACTGCACTGAATCACAGTGGTCACCATGGTGGCATATCTGAAGGGTATGTAAGAGTCCTGCAATATAACTAACAACCTGTCATTGCAAGATGTGTGCACAGAGATGAACATAATGGTGGGACAAATGGCCTACAGTAGGAACATGTCTGAAACATCACCCTTATACTGTGCTACAACAGTGTATATACCACTATTACAATGGCAACTGTTACAGATCTACACAATTGCATATCACAATACCACATTCCACAACCCTTACAACCTGTAATGTGATCCAAACATGAGCAATGAATGTGTAATATGGAATCCTATGTTAGGACAGCATATATGGGGAATACATACCTTACCAAACACTGGAAGCATATGTGTGCACACACTCCAAATAACATGTTGTGGAAGCAGCTTTTGAGGTTTGAGGTCATGACCAGCATTCACTCTTCATGAGTATGTATCTTCCATCAAGTACAGTTCTTCAATGTCACATCAAGAAATGGTCTGTTGTCCAAGATGTATGTCCATCACATTTGCCCACTTAAATGCAGCAGAGGCAACCGTGGCTTGCACACATCTTACAAACCATTGAATGGATCCCATATCCAACAGGTAGCACTCAGGAGTGGAAGATGTAGCCTTACCTCACCATTGCATATACCATGGCAAACAGTGCAAACAGTCATGTATGTGATGAGGAAGTATGAGGCAACATTAGTGTAGAAAATAAATAGATGGCCATCCAAGACAGATGATGACGGATGTTGCAAACTGGTCATGGAGGCTACCTAGAAACACGCCGCAACACTGAGGGAGATGCAGGAATATCTAGCAAGTACTGGCTGTGCAGTACCTGTGTCGACAATTGCCTGGACTCTGTGTAAGTGTGGCCTATTGGTTAGGGTAATCAGATGTGAAAGTTTTCCACAGGATACATCTTCCAGGGCTCTCTGCAGGTAGCATATGCATAACATCAAAAGTCCCCCAAAGGCATGTGTTGCAATGTGTAATGGTGTACCAAGACCAAGTTTGAAACCTACAGACAGTATTAATAAAGATACATGTGCTGCACAAGCAACACCTCACTCCACCTCAGGCCCACCATCCCCATCTGTACCGTGCTGGTGCCAGTGTACACCTGTATGTTTGCCGTTCATTAGCAGGGACTAGGCTGGTACACATGGTATTCTGAATTTGGGACACTGCAAAATGACACTCATGTGTGGCCCACAGTTGTTAAGCATCTGCAAAAAGGCTGAGGATGGGGGGGGTGTCATCCTGAAACACAACAGTGAAATGAAGCAGACATCCAAAGCTCACTAAGAATGGCTATATCTGCACACAGTCAAAGTCATGAATTGTGGCAGACATAACCCTGACTCTACAGCAGTAGTGAATGCACTGTGTGACCTCCAAGGGTTGTGCACATGAGTTGACCTTGCAATCTGGCAGAGTTGGGGGGCATTTGTGGGGCAGAGTGACCAAATACTGGCACGTGCAGATGGGCCATGCTAGTATACCCCTTCCAGGAATAGTGACTGCTGTAGTATACTTAACAGTTGATGCAACAAACCATCATGTTAAGGGTGTGCACACTTATGCACCCACATATTGTATGCATCTCAATCAGCATCTGCACAACTAACACATTTGTCTGATACTGCATTTGATTGCACAGTTCATATGTCGCATATCAGGTGTGTGTAATTTTAACATATGCAGTATTGTGGCCCCATGGCATATCAGGGAAGAGGGCAGCATGTCAATAAGGTTGTGTACACTCCTCATAGCCACAGTAAGCTTTGAAGGTTGTCAGTGTAATTGTATTTATTGCTCATACATGCACCGCTGATGAGATCTTCAAATCATACATCAGGCATTCACTATTGACATCTGTCCTCATATCATCCCAGGTATGTGTTGGACAAAGACATAGGGGCTGTGAGCAGCACAGCAAACATAACTGACACACATATACACATTCAGCAATGGCGTGTACACCTGTGAGGTATGGAGCACAGTACACGGCAGGGTGCTGAACAGGTGCACAGCAATACTGTGTACATGGGTGTAGTGTGTTCCTGGGGAAGGGGCATCACCTACTAACACAACTCATACATCACAGAGATGTATAATGTTGGTAGCAGGGATTGACTATAGCTGCAGTGCATGCTGTTGACTGCGATATGTCATGCATCTTGACAGTTGGTAATGAGAGGTCTGTGTGTAATATCTTTGTGCAACCTGAGCTGTAAGTGTGTGTGTGTGTGTGTGTGTGTGTGTGTGTGTGTGTGTGTGTGTGTGTGTGTGTGTGTGTGTGTGTGTGTGTGTGTGTGTGTGTGTGTGTGTGTATGAGTCTGTGTACAGTTAAGCAATGACGTACAGGTCTTAAACTGTGTTTCTTGTTTTCCCCTCACAGGTGGTGAGGTGGGTCAGGGTCCTTCCTGCAGGCAAACTGATGTTAGTGTCCATACAGACTCTGACAATGATGATAGGTATGGTGAGGCACAGGCAGCATTGTCAGGGGCTGAAGCTGTGCCATCGGTTGACATCCCACTGTTATCCACCCCATCCCCACACACAGTCACATTGCCTATACATATCCCATCACCAGTGGCCATAGATGAGGGACAATTGGCAGCTGGTGGCATGGAACACGACAGTGTGGTGACTATGACAAGTGTGTCTGGACACAGCAGCCACAGCCGGATGACAGGCGAGGTACCACACAGGCAGATGTACAGTGTTGCTAGTAGGAGGTCTGCTGGTCATCATGCCCCTCGCAGAAGTGCCACAGCAGGTCTCACCAGACGCATGTTTCCAGCCATCATGGAAGCACAGGCACGTACGGAACATTATACCAGACAGTGTCTGAGGCTCCAGAGGGCTACTCATTCTGCTGTTATTGACAACATCCGTGATCTTGACGGTGCCCATCGTTATTTTGCAGAGGTCCTGGATAGACAGTTGGGTGAGATGGTGGGAATCCTTGACAGTGCAATGTCTGTGCTTGAGCATATGGTGGGAGTAGTGTGACAGCCACGTGGACATAGGTCAGCAACACCAACAGGTGGAGGTGGACGTGCAACAAGTCAGAGCCGCTCCCGTAGTGGCAGTACCGGCACCAGCACTGCAAGGCGGTGCTGTCCACACCACAACATAGCAGGCCATGTGCACGTGGCCCTGGCTGGTCCCAAGAGGGACCCGGATCAGCCACAGTTCTCGTGTCCATTGCCAGAGACAGTGAACTGCACACCCTGCCAGGTATGGTCTTCAGCTGTCCAACAAACCCCTGTATACGGCAGCCACATGGCAGAACTGTGTGCATGCATATACACACATCACCAACACAGCTAGGGAAACCCCATGCCTATACACACCACATCTGCACAGCCCAATTAATAATAAAACCCCCTAACACACACACATAATGTCAACCAAACGGCTCAGCCTAGGTCTCTGGCAAACCCAACACACCCTGTGCATATGATGATACTTATGCGACATCCCTGTCATCCATAACATCGACGCAGGGACAGGCTAATATTGTTCTGATGCACAGGATGAATGTACTAAGGTGCACCGATGTAATGCTGTGTAGCATGTTTTCAGCACTAAAGTTTAATGCTTACATTTCAGGATGTGTAGCTGTCTGGTCATGAAGCATTATAGCTGTTATTAACATTGACTGATTGTGATCTCCATGATGTATTTCGTTTGTGCTGCAGGTGTCTATGTGTCAGCAGGATGTTGGTCTGCTGTTGTTTCCTACAAAGGGTATGGCACTGTGGTGACACCTTGACTGTGTCATATCCTGGGTACAGCTGAACACAAGTCACAGGTCCGTATAACAGTTAATGCATGTGCCACATGTCTGATAGGTCTGAGGGGTGTACACAGGTGTGTGCATGGTGGCTGATTTCAGCAGCCCTTCTACAGTGGACAATAGTAAGTGTACTGGGTGGTACACACTACATGTTTCTGTATAACACACACACACACACACACACACACACACACACACACACACACACACACAGAGGCTTTAGTGTTGATGCAATACACAGAGAATACTGTACACATGGATGTATGCACTTTTGCAGGAAACCCATTTTAGCCTACGTAATTCCACCAAGACAGAATAGGCACAACATCACATCGGGAAATAATCAGTCTGCTAGTTTAATGTCATTGACGATGGTACTGACAGGGTATATGTCCCCTTCCCCAATGTAGTGCAATCCTCAACTTGGTAAACATAGGTGTGCTGGTGTGGGTGGCACAGCCCTACCCTTTGGAGAGTGTGGGGTGGTGTAGAACCACAGATAGTCAGGACTCAGAGTCCATCTTTGCATGCAGGGGTGTTTGGTTCCAGTTTTACAATCTGCAATCTACTCTTACGTGGGAAAGCACTGTTAACAGTAATAACGTAATGATACACTACATGCCAGTGTGACTGCATATAACCTGGGATACTACCCATGTATGAAACACATACAAATGGAAAAGATTGTTGTACAAGCCATATATACTCAGGTGTCCTAGACCGTAGACTCACACCCCTTGCTACCGTAATGACAGCACACAGAAGCATGTTATGCACATGGAATTAAATACAATTATTAAAGATGTCATTACCCTGCTATTTTTTCAGACTGGAATGTGATCCTTTACCAGGGCTGAGCCATGCTTAGCAGGTTTTAGCACTGCTGCAATATAAATGCTAAGCAGATTTGCGCACTGGTAAGCAAAGCATACATGGCGTAAGCACCTTTTCATTTAACTGTACGTTAGCAGCGCTTACCCTCAGGCAAACCCGCCCAAACCCACTTAAAGTTGCTCAAAGCTGCCTTAACCACTCTGTAGCCCACAGTCCTTGTTCTGCCTAGCAACAAAATAAAAAGCACTTGTAGGTCTTCAACCCAGGACCCTGTACACTATAGTCACAGAAGTTAACCACTAAGCCATCACAGCTATGAAGATGTTTGTTGTTTTTTCCAATACATATGTCAGTACACATACTGAACAGTAGTGAACAACTGCTTTGACTTCTACAATTGTGTAGTACTTGTTAGTAAAAATATTGTTGAATCAGTATGTTGTTATATCTATATAATATATATATATATATATTATAGATATATATACATGTACATACACATATACATTTATATATGTATTTATATACATCTGTATATTGCTTTATATATATATATATATATATATATATATATGTATATATATATATATATATATATATATATATATATATATATATATATATATATATATATATATATATATATATATATATATATATATATATATATATATATATATATATATATATATATATATATATATATATATATATATATATATATATATATATATATATATATATATATATATATATATATATATATATATATATATATATATATATATATATATATATATATATATATATATATATATGTATACACACACACACACACACACACACACATATATATGTGTGTGTGTGTGTGTGTGTGTGTGTGTGTGTGTGTGTGTGTGTGTGTGTGTGTGTGTGTATGTATATATATATGTGTGTGTGTGTGTGTGTGTGTGTGTGTGTGTGTGTGTGTGTGTGTGTATATATATATATATATATATATATATATATATATATATAAAGAGAGAGAGAGATGTATAACATATGTCCATAACATGTAGTGGAGTCATACCTCAGCACCAATAGTCACAACCTCTTAGTGCAAGGGGATGTCATGTAAGTATTGCAGGTATAAATGTAGAATGTTGCTACAGTAACAGGGGTTGTCTTAACAGAAATGTTGTGGGGGAAGTCACATCTGATACTGACATATACGCCATCAGTGACTGACAGATATCATAAGATCATCATAGTGCAGTACCACACAAACACACAGTAATGAATGAAATATGAAATACAGCAGAATTATGACCAATAAATGTGGTGTGACACACATCTGGTGGTCCAGAGGTATACAACACATAACTCCTTAGTGCACAGGTGGGACCAAGCCTGACAAAGTGGATGTTTTACAGACATGTAAATGGGGATATCACAAAATACTGGACATTAAAAGGAGAAAGAGGTCCACAAGCCCACATATTACCCACTAGTTAGTGACATACATCTGTACAGCATCCCACTGCTTTGTCAGAAATACACAACAGTTATGGTGGCCCGGCAACAGTACATCTGACAAATATCTGGACATGACATCACACTGGGTAAATACACTGAGCTGCTAGGCATGTCACAAAGCACTGTGCAAACTACAGGCAGACTGCCACAACACTGGCCTATGTTTCTTATAGGGGAATACACATGTACTTGCAAATGTAGCAGGCTCTACAGGCATGTAACAGACACCTGTGTGAAAGTGTATACCCACAACCAATCTGAACACAGCCACAGTCACATATGGTAAGCATAATTAATATTACAGTATATGGACTGTGTGAACAACACCATTATCATATGTGCCACTCATGCACTAACCCTACATATACTGGGCCAATACACAGTGTGTTCTGATGCCTGACTGTGGTATGGGTCATGTGTCGGTCTAGCCCTACAAACATGTACGCCGATTGGGTACCATACACTGGAGCAGCATGCAACATCAGATAGAACAAGAGCAAGAACAATGACATCTACCACAGTCTGTACACAGGCCAAGGTACATATTCACAATACACACTCTGTCAGCAATCACCATAAGTACATAAACCTCACTACTGTACACACTACAACAGAATGTCCAGGTTTTGTCCTCAAATATAAGGCCTACTATACATAACATGTCTAGCAGTCTGATATCTCACTGGCTTCTTATCAGATATGATGTCAGTAAATAATGACGTACTGAACATATGCACCTCTTACTACATGACATATGTACAAAGGTTGACAGATGAGGTTGGAGGCACAAACACGGGGCCAATATTGACATGCTGCTGTGATAAACCCATATATTTACCTGTGTAACAGGGTTTGTTGTAACATATGCCTTCTGAGGGATATGAAGTCAGTAACTCACATGGATGTCATCATGTACTGACTGCAATCATCAGAGTATGCTACTGCATTTCTAAAGATAGGAAATGTGTGAGTAACACAACACATGTAAGACTCCAAACTCTGGCCAATCTGCAGACAGCCCTACAGGTCCTCAACCACATAACACTGTCATGCCAGATATTAAATCATGTAGAACAGCCATATCCACACAAATTCTGTTACACCAACATTACTTCAAATATAGAAGAGCAATACTTACATTCTGTCCCCACATCTGGAAAATCCCCTCCTGTTTGTTGGCCTCCCTCCACAGTGTATGTTGTAAGAGGTATATCCAACTACCCTCTGTGATGCTGTTTGTCAAACTACATGAACTCCTGCTCACAGTGAACGAAAAGAGCCAATACCCACATGAAGTGCTTAGTTATAGAAGTGTGTTTCCATGCAATTGGCTATATGAATGATACCACAGCTGTTCCACATGCAATTAGCAAGTGGGGAACTGCAATTCATGCACAGGCCATCAGCTGATCATGAGCATCACTTACAAAACTCAAGCTGCTGCCTAAGCAAAGGAGGTGTACTTTTCCACATCCACCAGAGAGGGAGTGTGAGAGAGAGAGAGAGAGGGAGACAGAGACAAAGTAAGAAAGGAAGGGAGTAGGAGAGTAAGAGCCAAGCATGTTTGTGTGTGATCCATGGGTGGAGAGTGGTATCTGGGCATTATGACAGTTGCCCATATTGTGTATAATCCATACTGTCACATGGTGATTGCACATGGCTGTACACATTTATGGCTGAGGATTGTCGACAACAATCTCTACAATGTTTGGGAAATGTTGGCCTTGTAATGTTGACAATGGGACATGTAGCTCCTCCATATAATGACGTAGCAAAACTCACACTGCAATGGACCCTATCATTACACACTCACCCCAGCATCCACACAGGACACTGATAACACACACACACACCTGCCAGTACTGAGTTTCATACCTCTACCTGACTATGTATTGCTATTACATTGACAGGCAGTTATTGGACACACCACGGAGCTTACATATTGGAGAGCTGTCCAAAGGTATATTTGACGGTGAGTAACATCAGCAATAGTGATAAAGGAGGGATAAGGGAAGTGTAGTACATGTGACTCTTCACAAAATCAGGTGTCAAGGAAGACACACCCACACTTTCTCAGGGAATCACACACATTATCACAACTGGCAGGTTCAGGATTAGAACTCCTACCTAACTAGTTTGCTACACTACAGTATTACACAGTTATCATGCGTGCCACAGAGCTTATCAGGCTGATGCATGGCCAAAGGGTTATTTTAAGGTGACTGGCATCAGCAGACGTGCTACAGTAGGGCAATGGGAGGTGTAGTGAGTGTGAATGGCTTCAAAATCATTAATCTACACACACACACACACACACACACACACACACACACACACACACACACACACACACACACACACACACTTGCCAGTACTGAGATGCATGGGTTCATTGTTTCACAGGTGGGTAGTAGTTGACTGTGCCTGAAGGCTGTACAAGGCTAGGCAAAGGGAATACCTTGGCATCAGGCCACATGACAATGGTCTCCAGTGTGGCTCAGGGGTGTAGACCCTGGATTGGCCCACACAGGTGGGTATTGTATTCACCATCCACTCATCTGGGTTACTACTGTGGGTGGCCAGTGCTGTGCTATGCTTGCCATGTATGTAATCTATATTCCATAACATGGACAGTGTCTGGGTTGTGCACATGTCCCACATGCATGTTCTGTGACATGTTGAAGTATACTTGAGGTCTCTGGGGCATGTTGTGTGGACAGATTGTTACCATCTGCTGTGGCATTCCTGACCTCATTTGGTGAGACCTGGCTATGGAACTGAGGTCGTGCCTACACCTACACTGACAGCATGATACAGGTATTCAGTAGAGTTATTGGCATCTGTCCATACAGGGCATGTTTAAAAGGCATGGTATTCCCTTTGTGGGTTACATTTGCAGACTATACAGTTGTTGCAGGCGTCCAGTGGGAAACATAGCAAAGGACCACTGTAAGCATTTATTTGCCTGTTGTAGGGATGGAACAGGGTGCCATGTCCTTTTACTTGTTAGATAACACACACTCATTCAGGAGATGTTACACATCACAGTACATTCTGATGTCAGTGGCAGTGTTGTTGTCAACAGGCATGTAGTCCACTGCAATCACACCGTGGTTGCTATCTGTGGGCAATATGCAGGGAACTACCAATATAGTGGTTGTTGCCTAGCCAAGTGTGTTTGTGTATGAGACATGGGTGGAGAGTGTTCTCTGAGTAATACAAAGGTTGCCTATATTGTTCACAGATCCATAATGTCAAATGTAGGGCTATGGATTGTCTACACCAGCTTCTCTGCTGTTTGACATCTGTTGTCCTTGTAAGGTGGACATTGTGACATATAGTAGGTCCTCAATATAATAATTTAGCAAAACCCACCCCACAATGCATCCTGTCATTACACAATCACAGCAACCTCCACACAGGATACTGATGACTGATGCACACACACACACACACACACACACACACACACACACACACACACACACACACACACACACACACACACACACACACACACACCTTTGCCTGTACTGAGATTCAAACCCCTTACCTAGCTATCTATTGCTACTACAGTGTACCGCATGCACCACGGAGCTTATTGGATGGATGTTGTCCCAAGTTACTTCTAAGGTGAGGAACATCACCAGACCTTGTAAATACTGACACTGGGTGGTGTAGTGGGTGAGAGATCCAAAAAAATAATTTCCCCCTAATCACACATTTACATTTGACAGGGGGGAGGGTCAAACATCTATCTAACAATCTTTATGGACCAATATGTTACACATTTACCACATGCACCACTGACTTGACATGGTATAGGCTTTGCAACAGATACTTCTAAGGTGGATGATATCTGCAGGACTGCTAAAGTCAGGCGTTGAAATGTGTACTGGCTATAAATGCAGCCAACATCTTTGAGGTACACACATACAGATGTACACACACAAACACTTGCCACAGATGAGATTCAAACACATAAATGTGTAGTTACTGCTACTACATTGTTCCTCATTTATGGCACACACCACGGAGCTTATAGGGCTAGCTTTTCTCCAAAGGTGTATTTCAAGAAAGATGACATCAGTAGGCTTGCTAAAGTAGGGCAATCAGAGGTGTAGTGACTGTGAATGGTCTCAAAAGCATTACTCTCTACACAAACACACACACACACAGTTTCACAGTTATATGTCTGGAATTACAACTCCAACCTAACTAGCATATCACACTATAGCATTACACAGTTATTGCACATGCCACAGAGCTTACAGGACTGAATCTTGTCCAAGGAGGTATTTCAAGGTGACTGACATCAACAGGCTTGCTAAAGTAGGGCAATGGGAGGTGTAGTTACTGTAAATGGCCTCAAAAGCATTACTCTCGACACACAAGCACACAGAGTTTCACAGTTGTCATGTCTGGGATTAGAACTCCTACCTTACAAGTATATTACACTATAGAATTACGCAGTTATTGTACATACCTCAGAGCTTGCAGGGCTGAAGCTTGTCCAAGGAGGCATTTCAAGGTGACTGACATCAGCAGGCTTGCAAAAGTAGGGCAATAGGAGGTGTAGTGACTGTGAATGGCCTCAAAACCATTGATCCCTACACACACACAGTTTCACAGTTGGCATATGTGGGACTAGAACTCCTCCCTAACTAGTATGTTACACTACAGCATTATGCAGTTATCACACACATCACAGAGCTTAAAGGGCTGAACCTTGTCCAAGGAGGTATTTCAAGATGACTGACATCAGCAAGCTTGCTAAATTAGGGCAATGGAAGGTGCAGTGACTATGAATGGCCTCAAAACTACTAATCCCTACACACACACACACACACACACACACACACACACACACACACACACACACACACACACACACACACACACAGTTTCACAGTCACCATGTCTGGGATTAGAACTCCTACCTAACTTATATGTTACACTACAGCATTATGCAATTACCGCACATGCCATGGAGCTTATAGGGTTAGCCCTTGTCCAAAGGTGTATTTCAAGATGAATGACATCAGCAGGCTTGCTAAAGTAGGGCAATGGGAAGTGTAGTGACTGTGAATGGCTCAAAAGCATTACTCTCTACACAAACCCACAGAGTGCCACAGTTGCTATGTCTGGGATTAGAGCTCCTACCTAACTAGTATATCACACTATAGCATTACATAGTTGTTGCATGTGCCACGGAGCTTACAGAGCTGAGTCTTGTCCAAGGAGGTATTTCAAGGTGACTGACATCAGCAGGCTTGCTAAAGTAGGGCAATGGGAGGTGTAGTGACTGTGAATAGCCACAAAAGTATTAGTCTCTACATGTGCACACACAAACACACACACACACACACACACACACACACACACACACACACACACACACACACACACACACACACACACACATCTTCACAGTTGCCATGTCTGGGATTAGAACTCGTACATAACCAGCATGTTACACTAGAGCATTACACAGTTATCACACACGCCACAGAGCTTACAAGGCTGGACCTTATCCAAGGAGGTATTTCAAGGTGACTGACATCAGCAGGCTTGCTAAAGTAGGGCAATGGGAGGTATAGTTACTGTGAATGGCCTCAAAAGCATTACTCTCTACACACAAGCACACAGAGTTTTACAGTTGCCATGTCTGGGATTAGAACTCATACCTTACTAGTATATTACACTATAGAATTACACAGTTATTGTACGTGCATCAGAGTTTGCAGGCCTGAAGCTTGTACAAGGAGGTATTTCAAGGTGACTGACAGCAGGCTTGCTAAAGTAGGGCAATAGGAGGTGTAGTGACTGTGAATGGCCTTAAAACCATTGATCCCTTCACACACACACACAGAGTTTCACAGTTGGCATATATGGGACTAGAACTCCTCCCTAACTAGTATGTTACACTACAGCATTACACAGTTATCACACACACCACAGAGCTTATAGGACTGAACCTTGTCCAAGGAGGTATTTGATGGTGACTGACATCAGCAATCTTGCTAAAGTAGGGCAATGGAAGGTGTAGTGACTGTGAATGGCCTCAAAACTATTGATCCCTGCACACACACCAACACACACACACACACACACACACACACACACACACACAGTTCCACAGTGGCCATGTCTGGGATTAGAACTCCTACCTAACTTATATGTTACACTACAGCATTATGCAGTTATCGCACACACCATGGAGCTTACAGGGTTTGCCCTTGTCCAAAGGTGTATTTCAAGGTGAATGACATCAGCAGGCTTGCTAAAGTAGGGCAATGGGAGGCGTAGTGACTGTGAATGGCTCAAAAGCATTACTCTCTATACAAATGCACAGACTGTCACAATTGCTACGTCTGGGATTAGAGCTCCTACCTAACTAGTACATCACACTATAGCATTACGTAGTTGTTGCATGTGCCACAGAGCTTACAGAGCTGAGTCTTGTCCAAGGAGGTATTTCAAGGTGACTGACATCAACAGGCTTGCTAACGTAGGGCAATGGGAGGTGTAGTGACTGTGCATAGCCTCAAAAGCATTACTCTCTACAAGTACACACACACACACACACACACACACACACACACACACACACACACACACACACACAGATAGAGTTTATCAGATGCCATGTCTTGGATTAGAACTCCAACCTAACGAGTATATCACCCTATAGCACTACACATTTATTGTACATGTCACAGAGCTTACAGGCTGAATCTTAGCCAAGGAGGTATTTCAAGGTGAATGACATCAGCAGTCTTGCTAAAGTAGGGCAATTGGAGGTGTAGTGACTGTGAATGGCCTCAAAACCATTGATCTCTACACACACAGAGTTTCACAGTTGCTATGTCTGGGATTAGAACTCTGCTTAACTAGTATGTAACACTACAGCATTACGCAGTCATCACATGCACCACAGAGCTTACAGGGCTGAACCTTCTCCAAGGAAGTATTTCAATGTGACTAACATCAGTAGGCTTGCTAAAGTAGGGCAATGGGAGGTGTAGTGACTGTGAATGCCCTCAAAACCATTGATCCCTATACACACAAGCACATATTCACACAGAGTTTCACAGTTTTCATGTTGGGGATTAGAACTCCTGCCTGACTAGTATAGTATACTAAAGCATAACGCAGTTATCACACACGCCACAGAGCTTATAAGGCAAGCCCTTGTCCAAAGGTGTATTTCAAGGTGAATGACATCAGCAGGCTTGCTAAAGTAGGGCAGTGGGAGGTGTAGTGTCTGTGAATGGCCTCAAAATCACTGATCCCTACACACACACACAGTTTCACAGTTGCCACTTCAGGCATTACAACTCCTACCTAACTAGTATATCACGCTACAGCATTATGCAGGTATTGCATGTGCCACAGAGCTTACAGGAAATTATTCTTTTCCAAAGGGGTATTTCAAGGTGAATGACATCAGCAGGCTAGCTAAACTAGGGCAATGAGGAGTGCAGTGAGTGTGAATGGGCCATAAACCATTCCTCTGGAAACACACACACCCAACACTCAGTCACACACAACTTTACATTTTACAGGACTGGGTATACAGCTGCTAGATGAATAATGACTTGTACTGTCATATTACACAGTTATCACAAGCACCACAGACACTATAGTGCTGGGGGCTACCAGAAGCAACTTTTTGCCGTGATAGGCATAGGCACATCATGTGAAATTGGCCAAATGGATGTGTGGCGGGTGGGACAGGCCTCATGATGGTAATCTCTTTGACACTGTCTGTCTTGTGTATGTTTGACCTTTTATAGTGTCTCTTCCTTGGATATGTGTGTATTCCTATCCGATGTGTGTGCAAAACATGAATGGTGTGCAATGTGGTGTGTGTGCACAGAAATCTGCGACTGACCGGATATGTATAGTCCACTGTTGTTGTCAGACATGGGTTCATAGGTTCATAGGTTGGTACTAGGCTATCGGCCCTAGGGCCTATACAAGCCTAGCCATAATGATTCCCTCTATATTTCTTCCAACAATATTTACTTTCCTGGACCCTGTCTAGCAGGGTGAATGACATGATCCCCGGGGTGAATTTCCTATCTCTCATCCAATCGTCAAGGTTCCTTTTGTGTGGGCTTCATTTCTGTGTGTGGGAGCATGCCCAGTATGACCGTCTGTACTAAATGTGTGAATCCATTACAGGTAGGTTGTACTCCAGTGCAGGCATTTTTGTTCTACACCTACAGCTAGCAACCTGTTTCTGCAGGATATCTGTAGATAGGTTGACAATATGGAGTCACAATGGGCAAAGGATAGTGGGATACTGCAACTAATTGTGTCTGTGCTGCTAGTGCTACATGGTTTTGGTGTTAGCAGAGATATTCAGACATATGTACTGTTTTACACTGTGATGTATAATGTCATCAACTACTGACAGATATACTTATTTGCTCACAGTAATTGTCTGGGGAATACAGGATGAATGAAGCTTTGTCCAGTATTGTGGTCTGCAGCCTACATATTCTTGCACACTCATGCCATTCTGGAGGGGGAGCTGCAGACACTTGCTGATGGGTCTGTGTAAATGGTCCAGCACCTTGGTACTGTGGTGGCTGAGGATCCCCTGCTTGTACATCTATTGATGTGACAGAATGGCCATATCCTGTTGTAGCCATACTTCTCAGCTGTACAGATTCACAGAGGTTATCCAGAGGCAGGGCTCATATATCTGGTCAGTTCCGCTTCACATTGTGGTTTATAAGCAGGTTTGTAGCCACCCATTTCTGGGTTGGCAGGCAGAGATAGTATGGGCACACATCAGAGTTTCAGACTTCACACACTCCATGGAGTCCATGCTTCTACACCCCCGTTATTCTATCCTCTTCCTAACATTATGCGAGTGATATCTGATAAGTATCCCTATAGTTATCCCTTCATCCCAGTGATATTTAGGGGTTAGTCCACAGTTCATGCAGTAGGACATGGTGGGCATGCTACTGGGAATTGTTGACATGGCCTTGCATTTGTGTTCTGTGGATTGTGTTATGTTGTTATTTGGGACTCCATGAGATAACATACATTGGTAGTACAGGTGAGGCACAGGCCTTTGACAGAGGACTGTAGGGCATTTGGTAGTGATGCAGGCCATCTGTAGCAGGCCAGTGCATTCTCTCACTCCTACAGTCCCAGGCTGCAAGCCACTGGATTCCAATGGGGTGACAGGGTAGGTGTGCAAGGTGTTAATGTCAATAGTTTCTGTCCTTATTAATCCATTGGTGCGGATGCTGGCAGGGTGCTGCTTACAGCTAGAGACACACCTGCATGATACACCTCTTCAGCATGCTGCATTCTGAGGGTATTCTCATACAGAAGTGAGGGTCATACTGTAATCATTCCCAGCAGCAGGGATATGACCTGTGATGATCCTGTGGCTGATGGTGGGGTGATCTGAGTGCATGTGCGCTATGGAAGCTTCTTGCAGCTGACTCACAGATATACGTGGGTCATTCCCCTTATGCTGGCTTGTGTGAGGACATCAGCAGTTTCTCAGTACTTCATAACTGTGCCTTATATGGTCTGCCAGTGATTGGCCAGACTACATATGTATTCCATACTACACAGACAATGAATGTGCTGCAAACCTGTATGTACAATTCCAAAGGTGTGTGAATTTGACAGTTACATTTTATATACTCTGTCTAGGGTATTTCCACCTGTGTACTGTGTGTATGTCTGGGTCCACATTCATGGCATGTCCATCTTTCAGATGGTGACAGATATTACATTTGAACAATGACTATGGATTGCTGCTGGATTGGTCTTCATGGGATGCACTGTGCTTATTACTGCAGTAGTCAGAACATGGCCCTATCATGAACAGTCTCTACTCTAAAAAAGCAGCAAATACTCCAACTCCACACGACAAAACAAATTAAGGCAACAAAAGCAATGAGTAATCCTTTATTCTTCCAACGGTAAGCGCTTTCGTCTCCAATTCTTTACAACGAGACTTCTTCAGACAATAACTTTGTAAAAATGACAAACTTATATACCATCAGCAGCTGATCACATGTTCACATTCTTCACATGACTACTTAGTAAATACTTAGTTAAAACATTTTTAAAACACGCAAATTCCTATAAATACAAATATAAATACATATATGTTAAATATATAAATCTATAAACACAATCTAGCCTAGCAATTAAATACCTTATGTGCTAATGTTTAAAACCCCTTCTTTTTAAATACATTACAAATTCTTCCCTATTATTAAAGTCAGGGGGAAAACAGGCATTTAATTTAACTTGCCAAGAATACTCTAACCAGCCTAACTCTTCCTCTATATTCATACAGAACACTATATCTCTTAATTTTTCTAATACTAAAAATTTAAAATTAACTTTACATTTTTTGATTCTATAATGCTTGCTCATAGCATTTTTATCATCATCAACTTGAATGGCATATTTGTGCTCATATATACGATGATATAATTCTCTAGTAGTTCTACCTACATAGAATGCATCACATTCTAAACATATAATAAGGTAAACTACATTCTTAACTTTACAGTAAATAAACCTGGTATTTTAACAATATTCCTTTCTACTACATACTGATTACTATCTACATATAAATAATTACACATATTGCAATTCAAACACTCGACCATTCCACATTTGGAATTAGTCTGTTTAGTACTATTTATTTTAGACTGGAAATAATTCTTGAAACTCTTACCCCTTTCTTGAATAAATTGTGGGCCATTTCCAATTTTATCTACCAACTCTTCGTTGGTTCTAAAGATACTCCAATTCCAAATTAAAACACTCTTTATGGCTTTAGAATCAACACTATTATGTATAGCCATAGAAACTTTAGCATCATATTTTCTATAGTTACTTATCTTATTACTTTGATTTAATCTAGATCTCTTCTCATCTTCACATAATTTATCTCTATGAGCCTTTGGATAGCCTCTTTTAACATCTTATTACATAACTGACTTGCTTCTTCTTCAAAATCAGTATTTTTCACAGTTAAATCACTTATTCTCTTTAATTGGCGTTTCACTATATTCAATTTAGTATGTTCAGGATGCATACTAGTATAATGCAAGTACATATTATTTTGCACTTCTTTTTTATATATTTTGGTTAACAGTCTATTTTCTTCTTTAAATACCACTAGATCCAAAAAAGTAATTAACTCATAACTTTTCTGATATGTAAATTTAAGACAGGTGCACACATTATTAATGTAACTAATAAAATCACTCAATTATTTTTCTGTACCTCTCCATAACAGAAAAACATCATCAATAAATCTAAAAATCTTACATCTATTATTTCTAAAGCCACTATCCAAAATATACATTTGTTCCCATCCTTGCATAAACACATTTGCATAACTGGGGGCTAAAGCTACTAATAGCTACTCTGTTTGTTTGCAAATATATTTCATCTTTAACAATCATATAATTGTAGCTCAACACAATATCCATCATTTCCATAAGAAGACTAATGGTATTAGAAGAAAAAACTCCTGATTTTAACAATTCAAGCCTCACTATTTCCATCCCCTCTACATTGGGAATCATAGTGTACAATGACTTTATATCTAATGTTACCATAATATCTTTTGGCTCTACTTCAAAATCTCTAATTTTAGCTAGAAAATCAAAGCTATCTTTAATATAAGTAACATGCTTGGGTATTATTTTTGTAGATGCTTAGCTACATAAACTGACAGTGCTTCAGTTTTACTATTTGTACTCGACACTATAGGTCTAACAGGGGGTTGTTTAAGTTCTTGTGGATCTTTGGTATACCAAAGATCCTACTTAACTTAGGGTTACTGTTACTCAGACTTTTTTTAGTTTTCTCTTCAATTCTCCCTGTTACAAACCACTGCTCAATACAGGCTTCTATCATTCTATACCCCTGTTTGTCCTTAGTCATATTTGTTTTCTTATAAAAACATTCATCTGATAATAACTCAAGCATTTTCATTTCATAAACATCTGTATCCAAAGCCACAATAGCACCTTCTTTTGTCAGCCTTTAAAAACAAAATATCATTATTATTAATAAGCCTATCTAAGCTTTCTTTTTCACCTTTAGACATGTTATAATATTTAAATTCAGATTGTTTCTCAAAAATTTCTATCAGTTGGGCTTCACACAAATTTAAAAATGCTTCCAAATCCTTGTGTAATGGTGGGTTATAACTGCTTGGCTTGTAAAAATGCAATTTATCACTGACTTCATTCATATTTTTGTTAAAAGAACATTTAAAATTCAACATTCTGGCATAACTTCTGAGCTCATTAACAGTTTGCAATTTGTTCACTCTTTGTGCGGGTACAAAATTCCAACCTTTTGCCAAAACCAAACATTCAATTTCAGACAATACATATTTAGAAAGATTCACAATTTTAAAACTCTCAGTACCTAAGTCTTCCATTGTTGCTTGCTGCGATTCCAATTCGCTCTGCTCTGGCCCTTCTTCACAAACCCGTTTTTTTTGTTGTTGCTGTTTATTTTGATTCTGGTGCCATTTATTATTGGAGGCAATCTTTTGATGGGTCCAGGTTCTATCACCTCCTTCTTTCCTTTGATAAATCTGAATGGGCTGCCCTTCTCTCCTACAGTCATTCATAGTAGTACAACTTCCTGGTTCTATATTATCTTCACTAATGGTATTAAGGTTGCTTATACCTATAGCGTTACTAGTTGCTCCTGCAGGATCGTTATTTTTAGATTTGTTACTTCTTTTCCCTGAAACTTCAGCAAAATTCTGAGCATTTTTATTTATCCGCTCAGATCTCCGTAATGCCCCATTTTCGCTGCAAGCTAACACTTCGCTACTAGGCATAACATTGTTACATATCTCATTCTGTAGTTCCAGCCCATATGCTGAAGCCACTCCCTCTTGGTAGTCTCTTACATCTCTTTCATATTTTTTGAGTTTACGCTGGCTTAATGAATCATTTAATTTTATAAGATTTTCTTGTATACCACACATCTTTGTACTGAAATTATCCGCTGATGTCGCTTGTTTTAATTTGTTAAAGATTTCGCATATTCTGTTAGAAGTACTGGCAAGGGTTATCGTGTTACAGTCCATCAGTATTTCCATGCATTGTAACCCCGCCCTTTGATTTACCTCTAACCACTTGTCAACTAATTATTTCGGCAAGTCTTTTCCGGCTGGTAGATTATTCACTCTCAAACCTTTCGGTACTCATTTCTCTTTCAAACTAGTTTCAAAAAAGAGATTGTTCCATTGTAATCTTTTATATTTGGAAAGTTCTTTAACTCTTTAAACATCTCCGCATGAGCTCTGTGTTATATTCAATGCCACATTTCGTACAAAAGGATTTACTGGTGGTGCCAAACATCCCTTTAATACATCTTCATTTCCAACTAGAGCATTATTAGTGCTAGATTGTCTGCTTGCCTCTAGAAAATTAGTAGCTGCAATGTGTATCATTTAACATACACCCTGCTGGCAAAGCCGTAAAACTGGTACCAGCAAAATTGCAGTTATTCATTGCTCCAAGCTGCAACTTGCAAAAACTCTAAAAAAGCAGCAGTGCTCCAACTCCACATGAACAAAACAAATTAAGGCAACAGAAACAATGAGTAATTCTTTATTCTTCCAACGGTAAGCACTTTCATCTCCAATTCTTTACAACAAGACTTCTTCAGACAATAACTTTGGAAAAATGACAAACTTATATACCATCAGCAGCTGCTCACATGTTCACATTCTTCACATGACTACTTAGCAAATACTTATGTTAAAACATTTTTAAAGCACGCAAATTCCTATACATACAAATATAAATACATATATGTTAAATACATAAATCTATAAACACAATCTAGCCTAGCAATTATATACCCTATGTGCTAATATTTAAAACCCCTTCTTTTTAAATATATTACAAATTCTTCCCTATCATCAACAGTACTGGCCATAGGCCACCGGGAGACAACCCTCCATGCCTACATGCTGACCACTTCCACACAATATACAACACACAGCAACCTAACACACAGAGCCCTGCATATTGTACAAGTGCAACAATCTATCCTGCTAATTTGGCCAGCTCAGGTAATCTGTGCTCCACTGTTATTAAACCCACAAGTACATGTTACTACATTTCTATGTAGGATTGTGGGGGGGTATACCTGACAACTGTAAACATTTGTTATGACTGTACTGGTATTTCAGGTACTCTGTTGACTTCCATTTCATTCTTTATTCTGACCTATCATGCAGACTAGAGGCATATCAGTGGAGTACAGATCTTAGGTTTTATTGACCTACTTTTCAGTTTCAGACTTCTTACCCTTCAGAACTAACATCCAATTGCCTAACCTGTTGTAGTCTGTCTGTGTAGGTTTGGAGGAGGGGCTGTTCTCCATTGCCATCAATCAGAGGCCTTAGCACAGCCTTTCTTTGTGGTCATCTACACCTGTCCTGCTGGCTGAGACTGTTGTTGGGTATGTGAGCCTCACTGACATGCATGTGTGTGTCCTATGGAGACACATTTGGCCCACCACATGTCCTGCAGTGAGATATGTCACCTTGTCTAGTACTGCCTACTATGTTGACACCAGTATTTGTTATGGATGTCATGCTTCCCATATAGGTGTCTACTATCTGCTGCCATCCCATTCAGCCACCCGATTCCCTTGCATGCTCACATCTGTACCATAGATACAAGTAGCAGAACAAACTACTCCATTCAGAAATTGATAGAAAAAGTGACTTACCTTGTGGCTGCGCCAGTATTGAGGATGGTGTTAGGGGCTGACTATGTCGGATGCAGAAAGTACACTCCCTATACATGGTAAAGCACAGGTAGTGTCATGCTTGGCATCCCTTTTACTGTATGAGCGACCCAGACAGAGGTGTCATTTCCTGGGTTCCTACTCTGTCAGTGTATGTGCTATGCGTTGTCTCTTTGCCAAAGCCTGGGCATACTGGGCATGCCTTCTTCTGCCTACAGGGTCAAGCTCAGGTTGTTCCTCCTCCGAGTCAGTCTGTGCCTGTGCTGGCCTTGGAAATGGTGGGGGACTGTGTGGCCCTGCCCTGTGCTGTTCCTGCTGTAGGTGTTTCCACATGATCATATTGTGTAGCATGGCACATACAATGAAAATTTGGGTATATGTAGCTGAAGAGTACTGCAAGGCTCCAACAGATATGTCCAGGCACCGGAACCATGACTTGAGCATCCCAAACATATGCTCTATTATGATTCTGGTTTGTGCGTGTACCTCATTATGGAGTTCTTAATCAGGTGTGTGTGCATTTCTGATGGGTGTTATCAGCCACGGATCCAGTGCGTAAGCAGCATTCCCCCACTAGGTGGCCATATGGGATGTCCCCACTGGCAAATCTCTGGTACAGCTGTGTCATATGCCAGATATGGGAGTCGTGATAGCTTCCAGGGCTGCCAGCACACACATTCATTATAATGCCCTGGGCATCGCACATGACCTGGCAGTTAATGGAGGGGAAGCCCTTGCAGTTTATGTAGACCCTACCCCGCTCGCTGGGTGGTGCTTTGATGTGTATGTGCATGCAGTCTATAGCACTCACTAACTCAGGGTATTCTGCTATTTGGTGGAAGAGATGTATATTGCTAGTCAATGCCTCATGGGTGTTGTGAAAATATATGTGCTCACCAGCATGTGCTGACATGGCATGCAGGAACTGGTGGAGTACCCTGGATGCTGATGCCTGTGAGATCCCCATGATATCCCCAGTTGGCCTTTGGAAGGTACCTGTGGCTAGTATTCTTAAGCCTACACATACCTTGGTATCCACTAGGATGAGTTCCCCTCTGTTGGTTCTGTGTGTGAGGCATGGCTGGCAAAGCTCAACAATTTGCTGTAGGAGGTCCCTGTCCACCCTATAGCGCTCCACTATCTCCAGCTCATGTAGCCCCTGGTAGGCTACCCTGGGTCTGTATACTCTTCTCCTTCTCCTCACTGTGGGTTGGTCATTAGCATTCTCATCTTCACCACCTTCAGCCTCTTCCACATATTGATTTATGAGAGTGACAGCAGCCACTATCATTTTGTTGGTTTTGTTAGGTAAAAATTTGCCATTTGTGTACACTGGTGGTATCGAGCTTGTGGGGAAAAACCAGAGTGAAAGTGTTTGCAGAGTTTATAGTAGTGTGCTGGGCTGGGCTGCTGCCTGTGTAATTTGCTGATTCTGATACAGTTCACCTGCCAGCTATGCTAGTTCTTCTTGATTACCTTCCTACTGCTGTTTTCCCTTCCCATTGCCTTCCCGTTTAAGCCCCGAGGCATGCCACGCAAACTCAGTGCTCAGATGTGAATGGAGCTGCTATTTCCTGGTTTATTCTTTTGTTTGTTTGGTTAAAACCTGTTGTATAGTGTGCACACCCATTTAGGCAATGTAAATACTGCTAGGCAGCTTCAGACACACCCTCTTCCTTAGCTGTGCTTACAGGCCACTGTGCTCCAATAAGCTTACAGTAGTCATGACACTTCCCCTTGTGAGGTCATCTAGCTCTTAGGCTTAGACCATGGTGTTATTGCACCTACACAGTTGGGTGCAAGCTAGCACTTAGGGAAAATCTGTGATTCAGTATCATTCCCCTCATTTGCCACTCAGCCGTCCCCCTTAGCAACCACTATTCCTTAGTCTTGTTGTGTTATGCATGCCATTGACTATTATGGCAAAATGATGATTTTGGTTTAAAAGCTTATTGCCAGCTTTTTTCTTATTTTCAGGCAAATCCGATTTGCGCACCACTGCCCTATGCTTAAACAGATGAAACTGACCAAAAATAAGTTAGTTTTTATAATTTTGAAATGATTTTTCATGCCTATGGCCATATATTTGGCCACTCGCATGCCTAACCCTTATAATACATGTTTTTTTACGAGCTGTCATGCATCCGTTTTGTAGTTTGCAGAAATGTATTCAGCTACTGAATGAATACATTTCTGCAGTCTACACTATTCCTGCATGGATGCCTGCCTGCTTCCCGGATCACAAATTCACCTCATTTGCATGGTTTTCACCAGCAAATGAAGTAATTAGCATACAGGGGCTATGTCCATGCAGGAATAGTGCAGGAGCATTCGTGCACGTCCCTGGAGCACATTCCTGGATCGCAAGTCGGCCATATTGTCTGCAGCAGCTCTTGCACTATTCCTGCACACCGTGCAGAGCTTGCTGAATCCTAGGGAATATAAATAATAACTTAAAACTCAGCATACTGACAGTGGGTATTGTTTAAGCACTTTTTACTTAGTGGAAAGTTGAAGAGAAATAGCTTTTTATTCTAAGATAAACTGTATACAAAACTGATCTCTAATGCTGCTTAATGAAATCATTCAATTCAGGTGCAAATGAACTAAATGTATTTATTTATCCTTTGTTGTTGACCTGAGGTGGCATTTATATTACTGGAGAAATTTGACCAGGACACCAGGGAACTTCCCCTACTTGTTTTAGTAGGTACTACGGAATCTTTTATATCCACCTGATCTATTGCCAACTTAATTAGATTGGCCCTCAGATTTGCTAAACTTCCATGCAGGACCTGCTTAGTCCTGCACGGAAGCGCCAGTTTAGGGGCAGGGCGGCAGCATGCCATGCCTATTAACAAGGCATGCTGCCTGAGCTCCTAGGCTTACATGGAGCGTGTACGAGTGCAGGGGGCTTGTCTGAGAGCAGAGCTCTCAGAATAATCACACTCTTGCAATGTAGAACAGGAGAAAGGGGTAATGAATGAGCGAGACTGCACATAGGTGTCCTCATATCCCCACCAACAGTCCCCTATGTGTACAACAGCAACAGTACATAAAAATAAGATGAAGAAACTCTTTCTTTTTTAAATATCCAATTAAAGCTAACAGTAGGTGCGCAGGTGGGCCCATCGCTTAGCTACGGTTAAAGCAGCTTAAAAGGCTGAAGAGAATAACAAGGAAGATATATATAAATGAAGCAGCATAGCACTAGTGTAGTGGGCAGAGCATTTGCCTTACGAGCAGGCATTCCCCATTCAAGTCCCATTACAGGACATTCCATTTTCCATGGCAAAGCACATTATGACCAATATTTTTGTTGCAAAACCCACTAAATAACATATATTTATGAACTGGAGTACTGCAGGAAATGCACATGTGAAGTATTACTGTCATAATGAATAAGGATCTAGTAAGCAGGTTTAAGCACAAATAAGCAGTAGTAAGCATATTTAAGCACTAGTAAGTGGGCTTAAGCCCATTTGCGGGCCGTAAGCAATTCCCACACTGGTTAAGCAATTCTAAAGCTAACACTGTGTAAGCAGATGTAATGGCAGGTTAGCAGTGCTTACCATCATGCAAACCCACGCAAACCTGCTTATAACTGCTTTAAAGTGCCTTATCCACACTGTATCCAATGGTCCATGTTCTGCCCAGGAGCAAAATAAACAGCTTCTGGAAGCCTCGAACCCAGGACCCTGTACCCCCACTAAGCCATCATAGCAATACATATGACTGAGGTTTCAACAAACAAATCCTCACCATAGGAAAATCAAACTGAACATGTGAAAGGAATCTATGTACAGTGTCATGTTGTATAACCCACTACATAATATAAATATATGAACTGGAGTACTGTGGTAAGGCCAGATGTGAGTTGTTCTTGTAATAAAGTGTTAAAGTCCCCAGGACCCCATACAGTGTGCGTACACATGAATCACGGATACTAGACACATATATAACATGTAATGAATAATAAATCAATGCCAAAAGGAAAATATAATGTGAATTAAATATGATGCAATGCTAAGCACTGCACAGCTCAGCTTAGTTGGTGCAAGCAATGTGTAGGCTGGCTAACTCAATCTGCACAGTGGTATACCCCTTTAAGCAATGCCAACATTAGGTAAGCAGGTGTGCCCATAGCTTAGCCTTTTCAAAACCATCCAATCACAGAAACGTGCGGGAAATTGGGCATATTTAAACACCACAGGCGAGAATACTTCCCATAACTGGTTGCAGCTCCCTACTGTAGGCAGAATGGCTGGAGTTGGGGAAGGCACTCAATTTTGAGCGCAGCGATGGGGCATCCAGGAGTCCAGATTCATGGTATGGCTCCTGGTAAAACACCATGAGCAAAGACTAATGCAGGGCCAGTACCAGGGCTCTCAGTATAAAGTGTAGGCCTGGGACAGTCTCACCCGTGAACTTACCAGTGCCACTGGTATCCCCCGGACTGGTGAGCAGGTCAGGCATCACCATGCTGACCTGAAGCAGCGGAGGGGGGATCTCTTGGAGCAGTAGATCCAAGAATCAAGGCAGATGGCTGATGCCCCAGCACTAAGTAAGTACTCATTCTACTACGTAGATAATGATTGCCTAGCTTGTGTATACTATGGATAGGTAATGGCTAAATATCACTGTATTTCCCTGACATCTGCAGATGAGCAGGCTGCAAACCAGCAAGCCCATGCTGCTAGGTTCCAAAGGCTGGTTAGTAGTAATCTTGTATGTACTGTCATAAGAAATAAATATAACAGTTCTAGAAAGTGTTGTACCAGTATAACAATGTATTGTGTATGGGATGTACTGAATAAACTAGACAATATGGCAGGAAGACTGTCATATAGGTTGTGTGTAAATAAAGGTGTAATATCTTTTGAATAAAAGTATAACCCCTGGGCTTTCATATGTTGTTGTAGTGTTGCATTCTATAAATAATAATGTAGTATTAAGCAGTGTTACCCTCACTGTTGAACACAGATAAAATGTGTAGGAAGTTCAGTATAACAATGTTGGAAGTCCCAATAGGTCAGTCATATTGTACAACTGAGGGAGACTTAGACAGAAAACATTGGAATACTTTACACCAATTCCCCTGATAGCACAGTGTACTGTAATGTCACCTCTAATACTTTTACCACACACAGCAGGGGTTTGAATCCCGGGAGTGGTAGTAAGTTGTATGCATAATCATACCCCACAACTGTACAGAGTTTGTGAGAATGTTCAGATAGAAAGCTCTATGCATAATTAGAACCAACAACTGTACAGAATTTGCTAGAATGTTCAGATAGTAAGCTGTAAGCAAAATCATAACCAGCAACTGCACAGACTGTGGCAGAATGTTCAGGTAGTAAGCTGTATGTGTAGTCATACCCCTCAACTGTTCTGATCTGTCCAGCATGTCCAGATAAATGGCCCAAATCTGCTGCCCGGTAACGTGTTCCTCTGACAAATCAGTGCGATGATCCAAGAAATTTAGGCAGCTTTTACTGACATATAACTGATAGTCACACCTGTACATAGCCAGAGAATGTATATGAAAACAAACCTATCATTGTAGCATCTCACCCAAAGTGTATGACAGCTATTGTCAAAATATGTCACATTAACACCTGCATCCTGTCAAGCCTTGACCAGAGTGTGTGCAATAACAGATTGTTAGGTATGTGTATACCATCAACATGGAATCTGGGAGTATGTGTAGAAATTGTCAGGTACTGTTAACAATGATTTTCTCAACAGCTATAACAGGTAAGAGGTGTAGAGTGTAGGTACACCACAGTTCATTTATATACTTGTCTACAAGCATGGAAGCTGGGACAATATGTAGAAATTGTCAGGTAGTGTTTACAATGATTTTCTCCACAGGTATACCAGGTAAGAGGTGTAGACTGTAGGTACAACACAGTTCACTTATATACTTGTCTACAAGCATGGAATCTGGGAGTATGTGTAGAAAGTGTCAGGTAGTGTTAACAATGATTTTCTCAACAGCTATAACAGGTTAGAGGTGTAGACTGTAGGTACAACACAGTTCACTTATATACTTGGCTACAAGCATGGAATCTGGGAGCATGTGTAGAAATTGTCAGGTAGTGTTAACAATGATTTTCTCCACAGCTATACCAGGTAAGAGGTGTAGACTGTAGGTACAACACAGTTCACTTATATACTTTTCTACAAGCATAGAATCTAGGAGTATGTGTAGAAAATGTGAGGTAGTGTTAACAATGATTTTCTCCACAGCTATACCAGGTAAGAGGTGTAGACTGCAGGTTCAACACAGTTCACTTATATACTTGTCTACAAGCATGGAATCCAGGAGTATGTGTAGAAATTGTCAGGTAGTGTTAACAATGATTTACTCCACAGCTATACCAGGTAAAAGGTGTACACTATACGTAAGACACAGTCCATGTATATACTAATCTACAAACATACCATTGTACAAAGTAAGGCCATTGGGTAGTGTAATAATGCATGTAAGGGACAGATCACTACAGTGACTAAGAAAGTTGTGAAAACTACAGGGCTATATTAGTTGTTAATTGACCTCTCTCTCTCATCCCCACCATATGTGCAACAATAACCTAATTTCACACCTCAATGGGTACGTGTACTCTCCAAACTTTTGTTGGGACATATGTCCTATTGGTTCACAAATATTCACATTTGTTTCTATGCATGTGCCATGTTAAAATACTCCCATACTGGTGGTCTGTTGCCATCAATGAAACCTGCATGCTGTTGTAATGACCACTGTTGTCCCATATATACATGTGTTCTGCTCGCTCTGCAACTGTTGCAAATCTGATGTCTTGGGTTAATGGGAATACCTATGCATGCTGTTATAACCAATCCTGAATGCTGTTGACATTTACTAACTGATATCTTTCATAAAACTGCAACACCATAGCTCGTATGGGAAGGCCAGTCCCAGCGGACCCACCTGTCCCGCCCAAGTTGGCCATGGCACCGGGCACCAGCACGTCTAGTGCCCAGCCTGGGACCACCACCTCCACTGGCCCTGCACCACCTTCAGGTGGAACCGCCACAGGGGATGGGGCTTGCCCCCCCCCTGCGAGTGGGGGTGGGGAGGTACCTGTCAACTGCCACCAGGCCGTGGTGCATAGGGAGCTCGACAAGGAGATTCAAGACCAGCTACACCAGCTTGAGGGCCGTGTGGTGCAATTAGAGGGTGAGCCTTCCCCTCCTACCCAGCCCCCAGCACAGCCACCTTTGGGGCCATGAAGGTGCAGTGGTGACTGCCCATGGGTGGGGACCTCAGTCCCACTGTTTCCATTTGGGGGTTCATGGGCTTGCAACTTCCAAACACCTCTCCCTGTCCAAGGTGTTTACCAGCCCACGTGTCATATACTGCCCCTGTATGCATTTTGTTTGTCTTGTCTGTTAAGCTACCCAACCAACTGCCACAAATACACCTACTACCCCCCAACATCCCACTTTCACCTGAAAAAAAAGAAAAAGGGCTATCTGTTCCCACAAAAAAATCTCGCCCCATACATAGCTGTCCATTTTACACGCATGTCCAGTGGACACATGTAATCTGGTCTAATTGGCATCACAACAAATTATTGTTGTCCTCACCCCCATCTAGGGGTTTGAGCATCCAAATCCACCTCCAAATTCAGTGTATATGCACAGCTGTTGCTGTAGAAGACATGGGCAGCTATGGACCTTCCCTACACCCTTCCTGCACATCCCTGGCTATTTTCCCTAGTGTCTTTCCCTCTTTTTGCCCCATTTTTCACCACTTTCCTATCAACTCCTTTTTCTTTTCTTTTAAAGAAATTAGCACAGGGGTAAGCAGGAGTAAGCACTTTTAAGCAGCAGTAAGCGGGTTTAAGTCTCTTTGCATGGGGGTAAGGAATGCCTACACACGTTAAGCAATTTAGAAGCTAACTGAGTGTAAGAAACTGTAACCGGAAGTTAGCTGTGCGTACTTCCGCACAAACCTGCAGGAACCCGCTTACAACTGCTTAAAAGTGCCTTAATCACTCTTTATCTAATGGCCTGTGTTCTGCCCACCAACAAAATAAACAACCTTTGCAAGTCTTGAACCCAGCACCCTGCACACCATAGACAAAGTGATTTATCACTAAGCCATGCCAGATACACATAAATCTGATGTTTTCAGAAACATAACATCCAGCCCAGTCATGCAACAGTATAGAGAATGTATACCAACATCTAGATGTATGTGTGTGTGTGTGTGTGTGTGTGTAAATATAGTAATATCTAAACAGATACAACATATCTATATATGTATATATATATATATATATATATATATATATATATATATATATATATATATATTTAGAAATATATACATATACAGAAATATATATGAACATATATACATGCAAATGCCTACATTGACATATATGTCTACACCTATATGTCTACATATACACAGCAAGTTACATATATGAGCGCAGATATATATCTATGTAGGTATATACGGACATAGTTATATATATATGTACGCAGATATATATAGCCATATAGGTATATATGGCCACACATCTGAAGATAGCAATGGGAGATTAACAAAAACAAATATGTCCACATGCACCGTTAAAGGGGTTGAGCTGCCCAAAACAATATACATCTTGTACGAATAGGCATACCCCCACCACAGCCAAACACATCCATCCTGCAATACACTACCAAGTGTTACAGATCCCATAACCAGGACCTGACATGACATGGGCACAAGATGTTAACAGTACTACAACCCACCTGTATGCTGTCAGGCTGGTATTGGTAACATATCATGCAGTACAGTCTGGCTCCCATAGGAAATGTAAAATGTGGAAGCTGTCAACATCCACAGGATACATATACACAGACAAATATATATGCAGATATATATATATATATATATATATATATATATATATATATATATATATATATATATATATATATATATATATATATACATGTGCCCACACATACACACGCAGATATATGTACAGTAAGATACATATGTAAAAGGTGCACACAATATGGAACAGCCACTATGCCTACAGTTCACAACTGAACAAGTGGACACTGTATGGGCCACCCATACAAATGACAATCATTGCCTGCAACATATACCCACAGAGAGGTCATAGGAAAAAACACCACACACAGGTTTGCAGAAATGGAAAACCTTTATTTGTGTACTATTACAGTTCTATATGCCATGTCATATAGCTGTTCAGATACTGACATCCATATAAACAGAGTAATGCAACTGTGAAACAGTTATACTAATACACTAGTCTGGAATGGTTCACAACTGTTGCTGTCCAGGCCAAGGCCTTCAAATTGTACAATAGTAAAGACAGACTGGACCACAGGATACCAAACAATCAACAATATGTAATGCATGTATATAGTTCAGCAGCCTCTATCTACACTCTGTACAAAATCACTAGGTGGTAAAGACTTCAGTTGACCAAATGGGATGTAATTGTTACATAACAAGGCATAACTGACACCATCGCAAGCACACTGACAAACAGAACAGTCGGTATGGCAGGAGGCAGTAGGCCTGCATTAACCCAATTTATGTGAGTAATGTAAATACACATGAAGTATACGGTACTCTACATCCAGATACCTTAAGGCAGCTCACCCCTGATACCCCCACAGTTTGTAACAGCCTAGGTCATTTATAGTGCATCCCCCCCAGACTCAATAATACAGGGCCATATACCACTGTTACATACACTGGCCTCTGGAGTGCATAAGGGCACACATGTATTGTGTAGTGACGCCCACACATATATGGCCCCAGCCCCACCGTATGTGTGGGGGATACAACAGCAGTGGACTGATGGCAGCAATGGCAGTGTGAGATACACACAGCCCACTACAGAACAACCCCTGACAGCATATAATATGTGCAAAGCTTGGTATGTAGGTGGAGGACAGAAGCTGGAACTCAGGCCCATATGTGGAAAACTGTTGCCATACACTAAGCAAGTTGCTGGTGTTACAACATAGTGTGCAACATACCCTTAGCCAGGGAATTGAGGTTAAAAACATAAATGGATGTAGTCATGTACTGACAGCACTCAACACACACACGACCAGTGAAATATCTGACACAGGACCCGTGTGGTGGACAGACAAAAATGATAGGTACACCTCTGGCCACCAAGAGGATAGGCCCACAGTTGAGAGCTATGCAGACAGACTGCATTCCAAGGTAAACTAGTATGTACACACATACACACACACACACACACACACACACACACACACACACACACACACACACACACACACACACACACCCTGTAACACCAGTACTATACAAAGCATAACACAATTCTACTCACACTCTGTCTGTAGTTCTGGAACCTCCTACAAATATGCAGCTGGCCTGAGTGCGCCAGTTCCCCTGGAAGAGGTATTGCTACCTGCTGTCTGTAACACTGATGCCCACACACAGAAAGGATGAGTATCATACAGGAAAGGTAAAGGGACCATGCCCACATGATGTAAGAATTTATAGTAAGTGGTTGCCATGACAGTGGTAACTGGAAGTACTACACAGCAAGCTGCATGCAGTTAGCAAGTGTAGGACACTGATTGGAACAGAGGCCATCATCTGATCGAGTGCATCACCTGCTAAAGCCAGGCTGCAATCTACTCAAAGCAGATCAATCCATTCACTGGAGAGAGAGAGAGGGAGAGAGAGAGAGAGAGAAAGAGACAGCGAGCAAAAGCAAAAGCAGAAAAAAAATACAGGTCAGCAAACTAACAGCTGAAAACACAGGCATTTAGGCAGCTGCCATTCATAAATACATCATTCCCACAACAGGTATGTGAAGTATATGTACATGTATTAGAATGTAGTACCTGCTCCATCACAATGGGATAGATGATGTGGAATGAGTTATATGTGTCATCAGGTGCTGTTGTGATAATGTTCAACTGAACAACTGCTATGGACAATAGTGTTTGTCCCTGTGGGTAGTGGGCCATAGTTGTTAATTGTGCAGGTCAGCACTGACAGACAAGATGTAAGCCATCATAGTGTGTGTTGTGTAATGGGACGTATGTATATGATGTGGCCAATAGCTGGTGGTGGAAGTAATGCCATTATGATGGACATGTGGGAGCCACGGACCACCACTGGCAGGATACTCAGGTGAATCTGTAATGTAGCATGCCGAAATGCCATAGGTGTGTAATAGGGTTACCTGCAAGCAGGTCCCACATATACCCCACTAACGTCAGGCCATGTCCATATGTGGCACCTGTCTGTGTTCTAGCAAGGCAGAATAGTGCAGATGTGCAGGAAGGTGTGAGATTGTGGAGCTGATGTCTGAATGTAACCCACATATAGGTATGCATATGTGTACATATGTCACACATATAATACATAAGGATAAATGTATATTAGCATGTATGTCCAGAAATATACATATGCCCATGTGTAGACATATATATGTGCACATATATATGAAATCACATATATCTACACATATATAGATATATACCTATATGCACATGTCTACATATGTACAAACACACACACAAACATATATTTATGTAAAGACATGACCCCTATATCGCTACCACAGTGATGTGTGCTATGTGCGAGGCAGCAACACACATAGCAATACACACAGATATCTACAGCTGGCAGTGTGTGCACCATGGATGGGTATGTCACATGTTATTCCCTTGTTAGCACCACACTGCCCCCGTCTGTGAAGTATGCACTGGGAATATGGGGAAGTAAGGCAGATACACACACGGAGGTGGTCAGGATTGGTAGATATAGAGGACAGTCTACAGGGGTGGTATGTGACACATGTGGTGGGTAAACACCGTGGATGATGTGTGTGGTCTGTGATGTGAATGCCCCATGGTCCCCAATATGGGCACAATGGGAACAAGGCTCCCATCAGCTGCCACTCAGAACAGCAGTCCATGTCCTGAAGGTGCCTGGTCTGGAGGCTGAACAGGAGGAGCATGTTGGCTGTGTGAATGTGTACTGGGTGCCTCAGACTGATGTAGCACATTCCTCATGTGTCTGTGGAGCCTGGTATGGAACAGACCCTAGATCTGAGGTCAGTGGACAGGAACATGTTGGTGTGTGCCCTGAGAGGGGAGCAACATCCCCTGGGTGGTTCCACCTGATGGTATTGCTGTAACAGTACATGAGGAGGCCCCAGGTTGGCACACACATGTGATGTGGCCAGGTATCATGGTCAGATGGGTGTGGAGAGGTGGCTCAGCTGGCCAATAGAACATATACATGTTATTGTGTCACTGTAATAGAACATTTGTTGGTAGTAATAGTCTACACAATTCTGGTACATGTCCAACAGCATGCATAGATCTCCCCCATAACACAGACTGTCAGATGTGCAGCAATCTCAGAGTAGCCATACCACTGGCATAAATGTAACCAGAGTGGCCCTGACAATGGCATGCAAGTGAATAGTCTGTAACAGGCCAGCAATGATAGTGTCCACACAGGGGACATGGCTACAATCACATAGCAGAAGGTGTGGTACAATACATAATCTATGCAAACGGTAGTTAAGCTGTAGCCATACCTAATGAGTTGTGTGTACAGTTTGTTGAAGCTGATATGGTGGGGGGGTGACAGAGGTGTGTATTACAAACTGTGGTAATCTTGCCATATGAGTTGCTCAGGCCTGTTTCCATCTTTATGTCTTTCAGGCAAGATGTCACACAGCAGGTTACCTGTGTATTCGGTGGATGAAAATGAGGGCATCATCAACCACCTGGTACAGCACTACCAGGTTCTCTTTGTCAGGACAGCCCATGCCCACTAGGAGCAGACTGCCCTGTGGAACGATCTAGTCCACAGGGTTAATGATGTCAGCCTGCATAACTGCAGTTAAGAGCAGGTCCAGCATCATTGCAGTGACCTGCTTCGCAATGCCAGTCGGTGTGCTGCTGCAGTCCAGGGGGATCACCTCGCCATGGGGGGGGGAGCATGCCATCCATCATGTGGAGGAGCTCCTGGCCAGCCTCATGGCACCTGCCCTTCGGGAACATCAACAACCACTGGACCCCTTTGTGGAGGTGGGTGTCACTCACACACCAGCCGAGGCATGTGCAGGTAAGGACACACGGCACATCATTAGACCACTGTTGTGTAAATATCCGCAGTGGTACAGGTAGATCATGCATATCTGACATGTCATCGATATATTGTGTTGCTGCATTGCAGTGATAAACAGATGTCCAGATGTGGTAGTATTGTGGGAAATTACCATTGATGTATGGTAGTACTGCACCCAGCCTGTAGCAGTGCCACAGGTGTGGCCACTGACATAGCATCCCTCTTATGTAGGTCCCTCCAGGGTAACAACAAGGCAGCAGCCTGTAGCTGGTGAGTATGTCTTATGTAGATGAATGCCAACACACTGGACATGTAATGGTGATGGTATATTCCATGCACACATCTAACACACCTACCCTGAATGCATGCTGTACATGTGCATGTATTGTTGCTGTGAAATGCACGGTCTCATAGGGGTGACCATGATGGGGTATTGAAAGGGTATGTCACACACCTGCATGACAACTAACATCCTGTCATTCCGGAATGTGTCCACAGGGAGTAACATACTGTTAGTAGACATGGCCTACAGTAGTGACATGTTCTGAACAACACCCATATACAGTGCAACATCAGTGTATATACCTGTAGGACAATGCCAACTGCTGCAGAGATACACTATGGCATAAGGCATTACAGTAGTCCACATTATCAGCTGGGTCTAGGCTGCAACATGTGGTGTTCAGTGTATGGGACACTGCAAGGTGACACAAATGTGTAGGGCTTACCTGTCATGCATCTGCATAAAATCTGAGGGGGGGGTCTCAGCATGACATACCAGTGCATTGCAGCAGGGATCCTAAGGATGATAGGAATGGCTCTATCTGCATATAGTCAAGTTCAGGACGTGTGGCAGCCGTAACCCTACCCACACTGCAATAGTGATGGCATTGTGTGAACACCATGGGATATGCAAATGAGTAGACCTTGCAATCATGCAGAATACGGGGACATGTTTAGGGTAGACTGAACATACACTGGCAATTGCAGAACGTCCACGCTGGTATTCCCCTGCCATGAGCAGTGTACACACAACAAGAGGTGTGATAAACCGTCTCGATAAGGGTGTGCACACATATACCCACATGGTGTGTATGCATTGCGGTCAGCAGCCGCACACCTAACACAATCTGTAGACACTGTATGTGAAAGTACAGGACATATGTTACATACCGGGCTTATGTACTGCTAAGATATGCAGTGCTGTGGTCCCATGGCAGATCAAGGATGTGTGTGTAAAATCAATAAAGGTGTGTACACCCCCCATAGCCATGGTATGCTCTGATGGTTATCAGTGTAAGCATTTCTGCAGTGGTCATACATGGTCTGTTGATATTGACAGCTGTAAATCAGGCACCAGGCATTCACTAGTGACAACATATCATCCCAGGTATGTGTTGCTGAAACACATAGGGGCTGTGAGAAGTAAAGCTGACATAATTGACATAGTACTACACATTCCGCAATGGGTTGTACACCTGTGAGTTGTGGTGCACAGTACATGGCAGGGTGCAGAACAGGTGCACAGCAATACTGTGTACATGGGTGCAGTGGTATCCAGGTGAAGGGGTATCAACTAGTCAAAGCACATACATCACACACATGTCTACTGTTGCTAGCATGGATTGACTATAGCTGAACTGCATGCTGTTCTCTACCATATGTTCTGCATGTTGGCAGATGGGTAATAGTAGGACTGTGTGCAAGATCATTGTGCAACCTCACCTGTATGTGTGTGTGTGTGCACATCCTGGTGGTCAGTTAGTCTGCCTGCAGGGTCACTCTGATGAAGTGGTGGGAGGTAGATGCATGTATGATGCATGTGTGCATGTGTGTGTTTGTGTGTCTGGCCATGTATGCACATGTGTGATTGTGGGGTGTTCATACGGCTGTACCCCCCTTTGGGACTGTGCAGTACATGGACATGGACTGCCACATTACACACCAGGAATACCTGTCATGTAATCACAGGACAGCAAATAGTATAATATGGTCTGTAGCATGGAACAGGCATCCAGAGGGAAGGTAGACTCCAGGTACACACTTAATATTGCAGTCAGCAGAGAGGTCGCCTACAACCCACGTATGCAGCTCTACAGATGCATTGGGGAAGTAATAGTCAACACCAGGGAGTGTATCCAAATATTACAGCTGACACATGATGGGCTGATTGAGCAGCATATCTGGCATGTATTGAGCATTACATACGCATGACACACCAGTGGGAGCTATTATGGATACAACATAGAAGCCCACACATATAGGGGCCATGCACATCATTCCAGCCATACAGAGGGTGCATACCGAATGACAGCAGTGAGGCCATGTAAATCCACTACACACAGGTCAGGCAGGTAAAGTAGCAACAAGCCTTGTGTTGTGGCCACTTGTGTGGGCATTTAGAGGACTGTGAGGTTAATGAGTGGTATCAATGTGTGTATGTTAACAAGTGTGATGCAGGATGGGGTAACACATGGACATATACGTGGGACTGTCGGTAAAGCCATGGACAGGAAGGTTTTACAGAGATGTGTGTGTGTGTGTGTGTGTGTGTGTGTGTGTGTGTGTGTGTGTGTGTGTGTGCGTGTGTGTGTGTGTGTGTGTGTGCGTGTGTGTGTGTGTGTGTGTGTGTGTGTACTGTTAGGCAGTGATGTACAGGTTTTAAAGTGCGTTTATTGTTTCTCCCCACAGATGGCGAGGTCAGTCAGGGTCCCTCCTGCATGCAATCTGATGTAGGTGTCCATACAGACACCGATAATGATGATGATGATAATAATGTTGAGGCAGAGGTAGGGTAGTCAGGGGCCAACACTGCACCAATATTTGACATCCCCCTTTTAACCACCCCACCCCCACACACAGTTACAGTGCCTATACATACCCCATCACCAGTGGCGATAGCAGAGGGACAGCTGGCGTTCAGTGGCAGTGCCCAGGAAAGTATGGTAACCGTGCCTACTGTGTCTGGTTGCAGCAGGAATAGCTGGATGTCTGGCAGGCTGCCACATGTCCCAGGGTGCTCGTGGTAGGGCCGATGGACATCATGCCCCTGGCAGAGGCGACATAGCTGCAACCAGCAGAAGCATGTTTCAGGCTGTAATGGCGGCGCAGGCATGTATTGAGCATTACACCAGACAGGGCCTTAGGCTGCAGAGGGCTGCTCTAGCATCTGTAAGCGACACCCTCCATGATCTGTCAGGTGCCATCCATGCTTCTACCAAGCAAGCAGATAGACAGCATGATGAGTTTATGGCCCTCATCGGCCATGGTGTGTCCGTGCCTCAACGTGTGGTGGGGATGTGGCGACGCCCATGTGGATGTGGGCCAGCAACACCAACAGCTGGCAGTCAACATGGGTGTGCTAGGACACCAAGGGGCTCCCGTAGTGGCAGTATCAGCCCCGGCAGTGCAGGAGGTGTACTGTGCACACCACACCACAGCAGGCCACATGCAAGTGGTCCTGACCAGCCCAGGAGGGACCTGGTACCAGCGGACAAATGTCATCAGCAGGTGAGAGTAGCACATCAACGCCTGTACCTGGACATGCCCGGAGAAACCCTGGCAGGCACAGTCCACGTGTCCATGGCCAGAGGCAGTGAACTGCACACCCTGCCAGGTATTGCCTGCAGCTGTCCATAAACACCTGTGTAGGGCAGCCAGATGGCAGAACTGTGTGCATGCATACCCACACACTATGCAAACACACCTAGGGCAACCTCATACCTACACACACCACATCACCTCAGTCATCTCCCCAGAGTACACCCCTTGCCGACACACATGGTGTCAAATGTATGGCCCACCCTCGGCCTCTGGCAAACCAACACCACGCACTGTGCATATGATAACTGTGCCTCATCCCTGTCATCCATACCATCGATGCAGGGACAGGCTGATATGGCTCTGCTGCACATGGTGACTGTACAACAGTGTACCACAATCCTGCAGTGTAACAAGTTGTAGGGAGTAGAGTGTGAGGCATATTTGGCAGGTAGTGTAGCCATCTAGCAATGATGCCTTCTAGCTGTTAGTAACACTGGTTGCTTGTGGTCTGTAATATGTTACGCAATTGCGTTGTTGGTGTACATGTATCAGCATGAGGATGCCCTGTGCATATGATGGTTACCTATTACTAAATCACGGTTATGGAACTTTGAATACCATATGGTCGACACCATATGATCAAAGTTCCGTAACTTCAAAATTAAAAAAAAAAAAAAAGAAAACGTACCCCACACACCCCCCGCTACTTAAATATACCAACTCAGAGATCGCACTTTAAAGAATTATGGTGCAGAAAGGGAAGATTTCCCTTTCCTACACTGTAGTGCGATCTCAGAGTTGGTATATTTAAGCGAAGTGGAAAGTGCAGGAGGGCTTTCCCCCCTGCCTACACCCTTTACTTTTACTTTTTTTTAAATGTTTATTTTAAATATTTCAAATTTCCAATTAGTCGATCATTAAAGGTTGACCTTTAGTGATTCGAACAATTGGAAATTCGATGTTCCAACAGGAACCCCATATGATGATACCTGTGCCCCATCCCTGTCATCCATACTATTGATGCAGGGACAGGCTGATATGGTTCTGATGCACACGGTGACTGTACAACAGTGTACCACAGTCCTGCAGTGTAACATGTTGTAGGGAGTAGAGTGTGAGGCATATTTGGCAGGTAGTGTAGCCATCCAGCAATGATGCCTTCTAGCTGTTAGTAACACTGGTTGGTTGTGATCTGTAATATGTTATGCAGTTGTGTTCTAGGTGTACATGTGTCAGCACGAGGATGCCCTGTGCATATGATGACACCTGTGCCCCATCCCTGTCATCCATACCATCGATGCAGGGACAGGCTGATATGGTTCTGATGCACACAGTGACTGTACAACAGTGTACCACAGTCCTACAGTATAACATGTTGTAGGGAGTAGAGTGTAAGGCATATTTGGCAGGCAGTGTAGCCATCCAGCAATGATGCCTTCTTCCTGTTAGTAACACTGCTTGGTTGTGGTCTCTAAAATGTTATCCATGTGTGTTGTAGGTGTACATGTGTCAGCACAAAGATGGTCTGCAGTCATATTGCCCAACGGGGTATGTCACTGTGTTGACACCATGGCAGTGACATATCTGGGCTACAGTTGAACACATTTCACAGGTTACTACACCGGGTATTGCCGGTGCCACACAGACAGGTGGCCCGCTAAGGCATATATACCCTACAACCTGATGTAGACCCATCCACATGCATGCACACTGTTACTTGCCAACACTGGGATTAGACCCCTACCTAGCAAGGTTGTGATACTGACGTGTGTGGCTTACATTGCACAAAAACTGCCTTAACCACTCTGTATCCAACAGCCCTTGTTCTGCCCAGCAACAAAATGAACAGCCCTTGAACTCAGGACCCTTTACACTGAAGTCACAACACTTAACCACTACACCATGACCACTTTGGAGACAGCTGTTATTTTACCAATATAGCTGTCAATACACATATTGAGTAGTATTGAACAATTGACTTTACCTCCTAGATTGTGTAGTCCTTGTTATTAATATGACTGTTGCATCACATATGTTGTTTTATCATAACATATACATAGCAGATACGGTGATATACATATGGGAGGGTATACACAACTGTGATCTTTACTCATTACAGGAATATGGTTGTATACATATCATAGATGTATATATGTCTACATGTACATACACATGTATACTCATACATATGTCTGTATACACATCTGTATAGTGCTACATATATTTGGCCATGTGTACATCTCTTCGTATGTACATATGTACACACATATATATATATATATATATATATATATATATATATATATATATACACACATGTATGTATATATACATATGTGTATATATAGGTATGTATATGCACATATATATATGTGTATATATATATATATATATATATATATATATATATATATATATATATATATATATATATATAAGTATATATATATATATATATATATATATATATATATATATATATATATATATATATAACTATATGTGCATACATATCTATTCTGATATACCTACTACTGTCAATATATCTGTAGATATCCATACGTATATATGCATATGTATCACTATCTGAATATGTGTAGACATATATTGCTCTGTACGTGTATATATCTGGGTGTGTATATTTATATCTATGTACATATACATACCCATCTATATATGTCAATGTGTATATGTGTAATCATATATATAGATATCTGGATAATTATATCTACATATATTTTCACCATATGTCCTGGACATGGAGTGTAGCCCTACCCCAGCCCCTATAGTTCCAACTTTGTAGTGCAAGGGGATGTCAGGTATGTATAGTAGGTATATTAGTAGACTATTGCTACTGTAATTGGGATTGTCTTCACAGACATGGTGTGTGTGGGAGGTCACTTCTGCTTTCCACATGTGTGCCACTGGCTACTGACAGACATCCTAAGGACATCATAGTCAAGTACCGCTGCTAGCACGTAATGCCCCTGTGGACTGCAGCAGAGATATTGGCCAATATATGTGGACATTCTGAAACACTCTGTACAGTCCAGAGGTATACACAGAACCCCTTAGTACAAAACATGTGTACCATGCCTGACAATATGGATGTTAACAGCCATGTAGATGGGTATAATACATAATGACTGGTATACATATGCCACCATATGTTATGCATTCACACACCCCTTTCTGGCCTGACACATAATAACTGCTGGTACAGGGGTGCCATGGCCACATGCTACCCAGTGGATATTGACATACATCTGTACCGCATCCCACCACTCTGTCCGACATACATGACTGTTAAGGGAGACCTGGCAGCAGTACATCTGGCAAGTATCTGCACATGACATCTCACTGAGTAAGTACACTAAGCTGCTAGGCATGTAACAATACACTGTGCAGGCTAGAGGCAGACTGGCTCAACACTGGCCTATATCTCCTATGGGGGAATGCACATGTACCTGCATATATAGTAGGCTCTGCAGGCAAGTCACAGCACAGGGTAAGATACATCTGTGTGAAAGTGCATAACCACAACCAATGTGAACACAGCCACAGCCACATATGGTAAGCTAGCATAATATTACAGTATATGGACTATCTGTTCAACACCATCCTCATATGTGCTACTCACAGACTAACCCTAGATATACTGGGCTGCTACATGGTTTGGTCTGCCGGCTGTCTGTTGTATGGGACATGTGTGTACATGGTCCTACAAACATGTAAGCCAATAAGGTAACATACAGTGGAACAGCATGTAACATCAGATAGGACGGGACCTATAACAATGACATCTACCACAGTCTGTACACAGGCTAAAGTACATATTAATAATACACGCATTGTCAACATTCACCATAGGTACACAGACCTCAGTACTGTACAAACGATCACAGAATGTCCAGGTTATGTCATCAAATATAACCCCTACTGTACATAACATGTGTAGCAGTCTGATATCTCACTGGCTTGTTATCAGATATGATGACACTAATGATGGTGTACAGCACATATGCACCTCTTAATGCATGACATATATACAAAGGTTGACAGAGTTTGGCTGGAAGCACATACACAGGGCCAGTATTGGCATGTTGCTGTGATAACCTCATACATTTACTGTTGTAACAGGGTTTGTTGCAACATATGTCCTATGAGGAATATGAAGTCAGTAACTGTCACGGCTTTCACCATCTACAGACTGCAATCCTCACACTGCCTTCTGCAGTTCACAGATACATGCTCTGTGGGTAACACATGAAACCAAGGGCACAACACACTGTCCAGTCTGCAGATGACCCTACAGATGGGGATTCCTCATAAACATAGAACTGACATGGCAGATATTAAAACATGTAGGACAGCCATATCCACACACATACTGTTAAACCAACATTACTCCACATGCAGTATAGCAGCACTTACAGTCTGTAGTCAGGTCAGGCACATCCCCTCCTGTGTGCTGCCCTGTTTCCACAGCGTATGTTGTTAGAGGTAAATCCCCAATCCATCTGAGATGCTGTTTGCCAGACAACAGATCTAGTTCCTGCTCACAGTGAATGAAAAGGGCCAACACCAACATGATGTTCCTAGATATTGGAGTGTGTTTCCTTGCAACTGACTATGGGAATGTTACCACAGCTGTTCCACATGCAATCATCTAGGGCAGGGTTGCAATTTGTTCAGAGACCATCAGCTGATCATGAGCATCACTTAAAATACAGATGCTGCTGCCTAAACAAAGCAGGTGTAGATCTCCACATCCACCAGAGAGGGAGTGAGAGAGGCAGACAGAGGAAAAGACAAGTCAGGGAGGGGTGGGAGAGTAAAAGCTAAGCATGCTTGTGGCACACACCTACCAGCACAGGGTATCAAACCCCTGATGACTATGTAGTGCTATCACATTTCTGTACAGTTACTGGATGTGCCACATAGGTCACAGGTTGTGGAGTCCTCAGAATGTATATGTGATGGTGAATGACAAATGCAACAGGGATATGGTAGCTATATGTTAGGGATAGTACATCAGCTGTCCACATGAACAGGTGCCAGCATCAACACAGCCACATTCTCACAGGGACGCACACACAATGACACACTTGGCAGGGCCAGGAATACAACGCATCACTAGAGAGATTGCCAAAACACATTACTGTGCAGGTATCACATGCACCACAGGGGTCATACAGAGGTGAAATGGGCAAAGGGTATGGGGAGATGTCCGCCATCAGACAGCATGCTTCAGTATGCCAATGGGGGTTGCAGTGAGTGTGGATGTGATCATACGCATCGTACAACACACACACAAACTCACAGGGTGCCAGTACTGATATGTATGGGTGCATTTCTGCATAGGTGCGTAGTGCCGACTGTGCGAGACAGCTATACAAGGCTAGGTGATGGGTATACCTTGGCATCAGGCCACATGACAATGGTCAACATTGTAGCTCAGGGCTGTACTTTCTGCATTTGCCCACACAGGTGGGTATTGTATCCCTCATCCAGTCACCTGGGTGACTAGTATGTGTGGCCAAGGCTGTGCATCTCTTGCCATGTATGTGTTCCTTAGTCCATGATATGGACAGTGTCTGGGATGTGATAAATAAACAGAGATCTCTCAGGGTAAGGTACCTGCTATGTCCCCAAACGAAAAATGTCAATATCAAGGTGCAGGTACTCCACGACTATCGAAGCCAACCATCAACCAAAAAGGCAAAAATCAATAAAACATTGTTTATAGTTGAACAGCAAAAGAACTTTATTCCATGGGTTGTTAGCACTTTCACGTCTACTCTGGATGCTTCTTCAGACTTTAATAAAACAATTCATCACTTATGTATTTAAACACTTATCAATTAAACAGTTAACCAATGAAAGCCTTTGTATGAATACATAACTATAAAAAGTCAGAAACTTCTAAATAGATAAAAAGTCAGAAACTTATATTGTGAAAATTAAAAATTCAAAATTCAACATTAACACTAAAATGAGTGTAGTAATAGATTATTACTGTTATTAACATTTCAGATGGCAAATAGCATATGAATATTTATAAAAACACAAGAGCATATAAAAACAGCATGTAATGAAAACATTTCAAGTGTATGAAACTACTGAAAAACTTCTAAAAATACATATTCCTACTAACACCAAGAAACATGAAAAAATCAAATGTATAGCAATAAATAACTGCTAATGCTTCAGATGACGACTGACTAGAAAGGGTTTCAAAGTAACCCTCTCATTAAGGCCATGTCCTTCATCTGCTTTCATTCTGATGATCCATTTACATTCTTCCCTTTCAGTGAAGTTACTTACATTGCCTAATCTCAATGTGGTGTGTATCAATTCTATAACTAAGAACTCAAATGTGTGTTGTGCCTTGCGATAGAACATGTGTAGCCAGTGCGTTCCTGTCATTCTCCCTGTTGATCGCATATAAATGCTCTCTAACCCTTTCCCTCAACGTTCTATTCATCATACCGACATAGAAAGCCTGGCATTTGGTGCAGATGGCTAAATAAACTATGTTCCTTGTCCTACGGTCTGCATAATGATCAAAATTATATAGCACACCTGTGTCCGGGTGCCTAAAGTTATTCCTGCCCAGTATGTATTTGCACTGATTGCAACTGTGACATGGAAAGGTACCCATCCTAACAGTAAATGGTTGATCTTGAAGTCGCCTTTCATAACATAACATGTTCTTTAAAGATCTAGTATTCTTGTAGGAAAAACTGGGGTGAGGACCTACAAGTGCTCAAAGCTTATCATCCAACTGTAGGATACCCCAGTTCTTTCTAATAACATTAGTAATACTCTTATTCTTGTTGGTATATTAAAGTACTATCACGATGTAAGTATGTGTTCTTTCTATAGGGTTTGTTGTTAGTCATGCCCTTCTCTAGAAGAAAGAGCCTCAGGAAGTCTATCCCTATATCATTAGGTATGCAGGTGAATAAAATTGAATATCTAAAGTTATCATAATGTCATTCTCCAAGTATGCTTTTTCAACAGCACTCTCAGCTAGAGATTCCAATAGTTGTTTAGTATCTCTCAAAATGGATAAGGTAGAATTCAACATTCTACCTTCTCCATTTTGAGAGATACTAACAACAAAGTGATTATGATCACCATGTTGATGGAATTAGTGTTAGAAAATAATGTATTTTTATATGGTGATGGTTATTATCTGCAGACTTCAGGGGTAGCGATGGGCACGTCATGTGCCAATTCTTATGCAAACCTTATACTAGCCTATTGGGAATCTATGTATATCTTTGGAAATGAGTATTATTCACAGCACCTCAAGTATTATAAACATTTTGTGGACGATGTGTTTTTTGTTTGGAGTGGTGATGTTACTATCTTAGATGAGTTTTTAAGTTATATCAACAACATCACATCTTTTCTTAGGCTGACTGGGGAGAGATCATGTCACCAGATTGACTTCTTAGATGTTACCATCAGGAAGCACAATGGGTGTTTCACTACCAACATTTATAGGAAACCCTGTAGAAAGAACACATACTTACATCGTGATAGTATGCATCCTCCCCACATACACAAGAACATTGTTAAGAATCAAGCAGCACGCTGTTCACGCCTAATAAGCGATGATTCAGCATATAGGAATGAATTGATAGGCTTAGATGCTGACTTTAAATCAAGGGGTTACCATGACAATGATTTGATAGTCCTGCAACAAACAAAACGCAATGAAGAAAGAAGACCTTACATTAGGATAGCAACTAGTGAACAGGTGGAACAAAGCAGGCCATTTATTAGAAGTAAAAAGAGGATGGTACTTTCATATACCAACAAGAATAAGAGTATTACTAATGTCATTAGAAAGAACTGGGGTATCCTACAGTTGGATGATAGGCTTAGAGCACTTGTAGGTCCTCACCCCAGTTTTTCCTACAAGAATACTAGATCTTTAAGGAACATGTTATGTTGTGAAAAGCGACTTCAAGATCAACCATTTACTGTTAGGATGGGTACCTTTCCATGTCGCAGTTGCAATCAGTGCAAATACATACTGGGCAGGAATAACTTTAGGCACCCGGACACAGGTGTGCTATATAATTTTGATCATTATGCAGACTGTAGGACAAAGAACATAGTTTATTTAGCCATCTGCACCAAATGCCAGGCTTTCTATGTCGGTATGACGAATAGAACATTGAGGGAAAGGGTTAGAGAGCATTTATAAGTGATCAACAGGGAGAATGACAGGAACGCACTGGCTAGACATGTTCTATCGCAAGGCACCACACACACCTTTGAGTTCTTAGTTATTGAATTGATACACACCACATTGAGATTAGGCAATGTAAGTAACTTCACTGAAAGGGAAGAATGTAAATGGATCATCAGAATGAAAGCAGATGAAGGACATGGCCTTAATGAGAGGGTTACTTTGAAACCCTTTCTAGTCAGTCGTCATCTGAAGCATTAGCAGTTATTTATTGCTATACATTTGATTTTTTCATGTTTCTTGGTGTTAGTAGGAATATGTATTTTTAGAAGTTTTTCAGTAGTTTCATACACTTGAAATGTTTTCATTACATGCTTTTATATGCTCTTGTGTTTTTATAAATATTCATATGCTATTTGCCATCTGAAATGTTAATAACAGTAATAATCTATTACTACACTCATTTTAGTGTTAATGTTGAATTTTGAATTTTTAATTTTCACAATATAAGTTTCTGACTTTTTATCTATTTAGAAGTTTCTGACTTTTTATAGTTATGTATTCATACAAAGGCTTTCATTGGTTAACTGTTTAATTGATAAGTGTTTAAATACAGAAGTGATGAAGTGTTTTATTAAAGTCTGAAGAAGCGTCCAGAGTAGACGTGAAAGCGCTAACAACCCATGGAATAAAGTTCTTTTGCTGTTCAACTATAAAAAAATTTTTATTGATTTTTGCCTTTTTGGTTGATGGTTGGCTTCGATAGTCGTGGAGTACCTGCACCTTGATAGTGTCTGGGATGTGCACACCTCCCACATGCATGTACAGTGGCATGTGGAACTGTACCTGGGGTGTCTGACCCATGTTGTGTACACAGATTACCATCCGATGTGCCAGTCTTGGCCACCTGTGATGGGAACTGGTAATGGACTGCAGGTTTACCCTACACCTACATTGATAGCATGCTAACGGAATTCCCTGGTGTCAGTGGCATGTGTCCATACAGGGCATGTTTTCAGGCATGGTATGTCCTTTGTGGATCACATGTGATGGCATCACAGGTGTTGCAGGTGTCCAGTGGGGAACATGAGGAAGGTGCACTTTCTGCATGTACATGCCTATTGGACAGACAGACAGGGTGCCATGCTCTCTGTAGCCCACTGCAATCACTCCATAGTTACTGTCAGTGGCCAATATGCAGTGTACTACCCACATATTGGCTGTTGCCTAGGCGCGCGCGTGTGTGTGTGTGTGTGTGTGTGTGTGTGTGTGTGTGTGTGTGTGTGTGTGTGTGTGTATGGGACATGGGTTGAGACTGTGCTCTGGGTAATACTGGGGTTGCTAACTGTGACTGCCTGGCCTTGATGTCACATATGGGTATGGATTTGTACCCCAGCCTCTCGGCTATTTCACATCTGTCATCCCTGTATGGTGAACATTGTGATATATACTAGGGCCACCATATAAGAAATTTGCAAAACCCACTCCATATTGGGCCCAGGTATCACACACCTCCACACAGGATACAAATTACATACACACGTCATGTCTGGGAGTAGACCTCCTATCTAAACAGTTTATCACACTACAGCACTATGCAGTTATAGTACACGCCACAGAGATTAGTGGAGTATTTCTTCCCCAAAGGTATATATCACATTGGATGACATCAGCAGGATTGGCAAAGTAGGACATTCGACTTGTAGTGAGTGTGGCTAGGCTAAAATGCATTGCTCCCTACACAGACACTGAAAAACACACAAAACATCCACAGCCAACATGTGTGGGTATGGAACCCCTAACAGAGGTCTATATCACACTACAGTAAGGAGCTGTTATGGGACGCACCACATGGATTACTGAAGAATGCCTTCCCTAAAGGTGTATGTCACAATGAATGACAACAGCAGGATTGCCAAAGTAAGGCATTTGAAATGTACTGAGTGTGACTAGCCTAAAATGCATTGCTCCCAACACAAACATTGAATTGCTCCCTACACAGACATTGAAACACACAAAAAAACATGCAGAACTGCCATGGGTGGGAAAAGAACCCGACCAGAGTTCTATACCACACTACAGCAGTATGCAGTTACAAGACACACTACAGTGATCACTGGGCTACAGCTTCCCAGAGGTGTATTTCTAGGTGGATGATATCAGCAGCCTTGCCAAAGATGAGCCTTTGAATTGTAGAGAATGTGACTACCCTAAAAAGCATTGCTCTCCACACAGCCGGTATCAGACAGACACACACACAAACTTGCCACGTCTGGGATTAGAACAGCTACCTAACTAATTTATCACACTATAGCAGTACACAGTTACAGGATGCACTACGGAGATTACTGGGCTATAACTTCTCAGAGGTGTATTTCTAGGTGGATGACATCATCAGCCTCGACAAAGATGAGCATTTGAATTGTAGGCAGTGTGACTACCCTAAAAATCACTGCTCTCCACACAGACAGTGTCAGACAGACACACACACAAACACACTTGCACAATTGTAAGGAGTGTGACTACCCTAAAAAGCATTGCTCTCTACACAGACAGATACACACACACACACACACACACACACACAGTTGCCATGTCTCGGATTTGAACTACCTATTTTATCACACTATAGCAGAACAAAGCTGTGATATGTGCCACGGAGATTACTGGGCTACAATTCTCCAAAGAGTGTATTTCACAGTGGATGACTTCAGCAGGCTTGTCATAGTAGGGCTATGGGGAGGGCAGTGTGTGTGCATGGGTCATAACCCATTCATCTAGAGGTTGACACGCCACATGCGGGCACACACAGGGTCATGTTTCACAGGTACGTGTATGCAGCTGCTAGATGACTACTTCCTTGAACAGTCACGTTTCACAGCTGGCATGTGCACCAATAGTCTGTAATGCTGACAGATACTGCTGGATAGTATCTGCAGTGAGTAACATCTGAACCTCATGTGGTTGTGGCCCTTTGGCTGCGTGTTGGGTGGGACAGGCCTGGATGGCTCCTTGTCACAGTCACCCTCTTCCACACATCTATGTACATCTACCTTTGGCTTATTATAGTGTGTTGTCCTTACATATATGTCTCCACTGTGTGTGCAAGGCATACTGACGAGTGTCTGCACTAACAACTGCAACTGCCAGATATGTCTGGTCCACTGGTGTTTGCAGACATGGCCTTTATGTGTTTAAGTGTGTGAGCATGCCCAGTATGGCCTTCTGTATTTAATGTGTGGATCAAGTCCAGGTAGTTTGTACTGCAGTGCTGACCTTGGTGTTGTACACCGACAGGTGGCATGCTGTTTCTAAAGGGTATCCATCAAGTATTTGGCATTGTCTGTTCCTACATTTCTGCATAGGATGGAGGGTTCTCAGCCAACTATTTCTACATTTCTACACAGGATGGGGGGGCACACCTGACTGTTATTACATTCCTACGTAGGGTGAGGGGCTCATCTGACCTATTTCTACACAGGGCTGGGGGGGCACACCTGACTGTTATTACATTACTACATAGGGTGGGGAGGCTCACCTGACTATTTCTACATTTCTACACAGAATGGGGGGCACACCTGACTGTTATTACATTACGACATGGGGGGCCCACCTGTCTATTTCTACAGTTCTACACAGGATTGGAGGGCACACCTGACTGTTATTACATTACTATGTATGATGTGGGGAGCACGTGTGACACTTGTACACATTTGCTATGACTGTACTGGTATGTAGGATACTCCATTTCATTCTGTATTCTTACCTATAATGCTGACTAGAGGCATACCAGTATACTACAGATCGTGGCTTTGGTTGCCCTACATGTTACTGTCTGACTTCCTACCCTTCAGAACTAATATCCCACTGCCTGCCCTGCTGTAGTCTGTCTGTGTAGACCTAGGGGGGAGGTTAACCATAGCCATCATTCAGGTGCTATGTCACAGGCTCTGTTTGGGATTGTCTACACCTGTCATGCTGACTGAGACTGTTGTTGGGTATGTGAATCACCATGACTGGCATGGGTGGGTCATATGGGCACACATGTTACTCAGCACATTTCCTGCAGTGGGTTTTGTCACTCTGTGTAGTACTGGCTACTATGGTGACTCCAGTATGTGTTACAGATGTCATGGTGCCACTATGGGTGTCTACTGTCTGCTGCCATAACATTCAGCCCCCCCATTTTCCTTGCATGCTCACATCCATACCATAGATACAGGTAATGACACATTCTACTCCATTTGGCAATTGGTAGGTTGATTGACTTACCTTGAGGGTGTGCCAGACTTGCAGATGGAGCTGGAGGGCTGCCTATGTCAGATACACATAGTACACTCCCTATACATAGTTGAGCACAGGTAGTGTCATGTTTGGCATCCCTTTTACTGTATGTGTGAGTCAGAGAGAGGTGTCATTCCCTGGGTCCCTACTGTGCCAGTGTATGTGCTATGCATTGTCTCTTTGCTGCAGCCTCTGCATACTGGACATGCCTCCATCTGCCTACTGGGGCAGGCTTAGGTTGTTCCTCCTCCGAGTCACTCTATGCCTCTGCAGGCCTTGGTACTGATGGGGGGCTGTGTGGCACTGCCCCATCCTGTTCCTGCTGCAGCTGTTTCCGCAGGATCATATTGTGTAGCATAGCACATACCATAACAATTTGGATACATGTAGCTGGTGAGTACTGCAAGGTTTCACCGGATGTGTCCAGACACTGGAACTTTGACCTGAGCATCCCAAACACATGCTTTATTATAAGTCTGGTCTGTGCGTGTGTCTCATTATGGCGTTCTTGTTCAGGTGTGTGTGCATTTCTGATGGGTGTCATTAGCCATGGCTCCAGTATGTAACCAACATCCCCCACTAGGTGACCATAGGGGATGTCCCCATTGGCAAATATCTGGTACAGCTGTGTCAGATGCCATATGTGGGAATCGTCATAGCTTTCAGGGCAGCCAGCACACTCATTCATTATAATGCCCTGGGCATCACATATGACCTGGCAGTTGATGGAGTGTTGCCCCTGCGGTTGATGTAGGCCCTACCCTGATCACTGGGTGGTGCTTTGATGTATATGTGTGTGCAGTCTAGAGCACCTACTACCTCAGGGTATTCTGCTATTTGGTGCAAGAGATGCATATTGCTGGCCAACACCTCATGGGTGTTGAGGAAATATACGTGCTCACTGGCATGTGCTGACATTGCATCCAGGAACTGGTGGAATACTCTGGATGCTGATGCCTGTGAGATCCCCATGATATCCCCAGTTGAGCTTTGAGAGGTACCTGTGGCTAGTATTCCTAGGCCTACACATACCTTGGTATCCACTGGGATGAGTTCCCCTCGGTCAGTTTGATGTGTCAGTTGTGGCCGGCACAGCTCAACAATTTGCAGTAGGAGGTCTCTGTCCACCCTATAGCACTCCACTATCTCCAGCTCATGTAGTCCCTGGTAGGTTACCCTGGGTCTGTACACTCTTCTCATAGGTTCATAGTTTCATAGGTAGATACTAGGCTATTGGCACTAGGGCATAATTAAGCCTATCCAAAATGTTTCGGCTTTCGCCTCCCATGAGGTTTAGTTACCTCCACCTCTGTCGAGCAGGGCCACAGACGTGCTTCCTGGGGTGAATTTCCTGTTTCCCATCCACTCATCAAGATTTCTCTTGAAGAGCACTAGTGAGGGGCTCTGCCTCACATAAATGGGGACCTTATTCCAGAGCAAGGGGAGTCTCTGGGACACGCATCTGTCCTTCCAACAAGTCCTGTTTATTGCTGCTGTCAGTTTAATGTCCCTTGAGCGTGTAACTCTGGTGGATTGGGTTTTCCTTAGGTGGAGCATTTCCAGTAATTCGGGGTTTGCCATAGCCTTGTATGATAGGCATAGGTCACCTCTGAGTAGTCGGTACGCGGCCGAGTATAGTTTGAGTTTTTTTAGGCTTGTGGCATACGACATGTGTTTAAGGCCCGTTATCCTCTTCGTGAGGTACTTTTGAGGCCTCTCCAGTTGTTGCAGATGTCTTGTAAGGTACATCCCAAATGGGGCATTGTATTCAATTATGGGTCTAATGAGTGATGAGTAGAGGGGGACAATAACTTCCTTATTCCTAGATACAAACCCCTTTTGATAAGATGGGCCATGTAGAAGGATTTTCTAACCACTTTAGCAATGTGGTTGTCGAAGGAGAGGTTACTATCCACCTGTGTCCCTAGGTCTCTTATCACACTCTCTGTGATAAGCGGGCTGTCACCTATGTGGTAATCCATTGGTACTTGGTTTTTCCAAAAGGTATGACAATGCACATTTTGGCATTTAACTTGAGGCCGTGACTTTGGCACCACGTATCTGTATCAGTGAGACCCCTCTGGAGGATGTCTACGTCAGCAGGAGTCTCAATTATGGCACCCAGTTTGCAGTCATCTGCAAACTTTGTTAGCCATAATCCCTCCATGTTTGCTTGTACCTCGGAGAAATAGATGCCGAACAGGAGGGGTTCCAGTACTGAGCCCTGTGGTACTCCACTTGTCACAGGTTTGGAGTCTGATCTAGCGTTCCCTATTCTCACTGAATGGGTTCTATCCATGAGCCAGTTGGCAACCCATCTTGTTACATAGGGGTTTATGTTTAGGTTAGTGAGTTTGTCTATAATTCCTGAGTGGGGCATGGTATTGAAGGCCTTGGCAAGATCAAGGTATGCTGTGTGGACCACCTTCCATTCATCTATTGCCTCAGTGACCTTTTTGAAAAAGTCAAACAGATTGAGGAGACATGACTGTCACTTTACAAACCCAAACTGGGTAGGGTCTAGAGTTTGTAGGTTCCCGATGTCTTTGTTTATGAGTTCTATGATGATGCGCTCCATGGCCTTACAGACTAGGCTCATCAGGCTGATGGGGCGGTAGTTCCCGGGGTCAGTGGTGGCACCTCCTTTGTGGAGTGGGATGACTGTTGCCGTGCCCCACTCTGTGGGCACATAGCCTGAGGTGAGGCTGTGGTTAAACATGGTATTAAGGCGTGGGATTAATTTGTTTTGGAGTTCATGTATTATGCAACCTGGGATGCTGTCAGGTCCCATGGATGTAGTGTTTTGTGCTTTGGAGAGTGCTGTTTTCACATGGGTGTTTGTGATTTCAGGGGCAGCACAATCGTCTGGTATGGATATGGGCCCTCTAGGTGGTGAGGGTGGGGTAAAGTTTGCACTGAGCCTATGTGCCAATATACTGGCGATATCAGTTGGTTCCGTATTATGCTGTAACTCAGAGCAGATCTGAGTGTTGCAGTTTAGGTTCTTGACATAGCTAAAAAATGCCTTGTGGTTGTCTTTAGTGTCTGTTGCAATTTTTCTTTAAAAGTTCACCTTAGAGGTTTTTATGAGGGTTCTTAGCTTTTTGCTAAGGTTGGTCAGGGATCCCTTCCATTCCTGGATTTTTACTCTTTTTTTGTAATAATTTCTTCCTTCTGTTGTAGAGCTTATTTATGGCTGAGGTCCATCAGACTGGTTTCCTCTTTTTGGAGGAATGGGTCTTGGTCTTGTTTGGGATAGCACGGTCCATGCACTCGTGTAAGTGCATGTAGAGTGCTTTTGTGTATGATATAGCAGATTCAATCATATTTACATTCTGCATGGGAGTAACAAAATTTGCCAGCTCTGTCTTGAGTAGCATAAAGTTTGCTTTGGAGAAGTTTTTTTACCGTGGTTTCCCTGGGAGGGAGTGAGGGTGGTATGTGGATACCTAGTGTGATGAGTTTATGGTCTGATCTGACCAATGAGGAATTTACCACAGGTATGGAGCATTTATCCCCTATGCTGGTGATAACCAGGTCCAGTATATTGTTATCTCTTGTGCGGGTGCTAATAAGCTGGTCCAGGGCATTTGAGTTTATATATTCGAGGAAACACTGAGCAAAGGTATTAGTGCTTCCATAGTTTTCCCAGTTAATGTTTGGGTAATTGAAATCACCCAGTATAAGGGTGCTTGGTTGGACCTTCATGTTTTCCAGTATCTCGAGGAACAAGGAGTGGGTGTCTTGGATCAGGGATGGTGATCTGTAGCAAGCTACAATCTGAATTGCAGTTTTGCCCATTGTACGTTGCACTTGGATGATCTCTGAGGCATCATACTTTGCAACCAGTCTGGAGGTGTGATTATCCTTGATGAATTATGGATATACCGCCTCCCTTTGTATTTCGGTCCAGGTTTTGTGGCCGAAATGTGTGATATGAGTTGTAGCCTGGTATCGCTGGGGTGCTCTCTTGAGCCTTGAACCAGGTCTCTGTTACTGCACAAATATCGATGCTCTCCATATTGAGGAGTGCCTCGAGAAAGTGCATTTTGAGGTTTAAACTCCTAACATTGAGCAGCATGACCCTCAGTTTTTTGTCGCTGGTACTTGTTACGGCAGTGGATTTGTCTTTTGAGCCTTGCCTAAAAAAGGCTCTATGGGGGTGGCAAGAGCCTTTGACAATATCCTGAATCCCAGTGGTGACAGGGGCAAGCCATCTCTGGCGAAGCATCAAGGCTTGTCAAGCATGTCATCCCAGGCAAACAGATACTGGATCCCCTTTCAATGACACCAAAAACGTAGCCAATTGTTGAATTTTATTATTTTTCCTTGTACTGAGGTATCATTCTTGGTGAGGGTAGGATGCCGCTCAGGGCTAGAGTCATACCTGCCTTGGTTACATGATCGGCGATCTCTTCTATGTCCCTTTTCATGTAGTCCAGGGAGGTACGTCTCAGGTCATTCACACCAACATGGACAATGACAGAGTCATATTTGTACTTGTCATGGAGTGAACTGAGTACATGGGTAATGTGGCAGATTTTGGCACCTGACAAGCAGCTGACGGTGACCTTCTCTTTGTTCAGCCTGGTGAGAGGGACATCTGTGTGCCTGACTATGGAGTCACCTATTACAAGTGTGTTAGGTATGGTGTTTGGTTGTCTGGCACACTGGTTTTGGAGGTTATGTGTTGATTTCAGTGTGTTAGTGGTTGTAGGTTGCTGGCATGTCTGCTTTGGAGGTCTCTGCTGTTTCTGCAGATTTTTATTTAGAGCCTCCGAATATGTCTTTGTGTATCTATGTGTGGGGTTTACAGTTGCATGTTTGGTGGGTCTATGTGCAGTGAGTGGGGTGTTGCAGGTTGGTACCTTCTCCTCCTGACTGTCAAATCCAGTCGTGGCTGTAGAGAGCTTTGCCTCAAGTTTGGCTATGTAAGTGCATCTCTCGCAGATTTTGGTGTTGTGTGGTAGGAGAAGAGGGTTGTCTGTGTACATGAGGCAATTGTGACATTGCCTCAGGATGCCCATATTCATCAGGTGAACAAGAGAATACCTTGGGAGCTGGCTCATGGACATGCCTGAGAGTTTCAGAACAGAACTTATTCTTATTTACCTGGTGGGGAGAGTAGTTTGGCTGTTACCTACAACAACTGTAGGGGATCGAGTACTATAGGTTGTTTGTGCTTCTGTCTCTTTTTGGATCAAGTGCTAGTCTGAAAGCGCTGATTTGAGTGCTAAATCTGGAGGAACTGGCTAGTGCTAAGGGAAAATCTAAAAAGCAGACTCAGTGGAGCCGGGAATAGTTTAACCTTAGCTAACCGCCGCTGCGCTATGCGCAAAACCCTGCAAATGCGGTTCTTATACCAGAAAGATTAAAGAGATAGAAATTACCCAAAATGGCCAATAAAACTACAGTTTCTGGGCAGAAACCACTCCTCCAAGGACAGGTAGGCTGTTCAGAGCTCCCCATTCTCACTGGTGAACAAAGAAACTTCCTATTTGCCCAAGTAAGGTCTCGCCAACACAGAAGCTTAAACACAGTCCAGGTATCAGCAAGTATTTGAAACTGGACTTTTCTAGCTTAGTAAGATGGGAAAATAGCAAGATTTTTTTTTTTTTTCAGTAAAACAGTGGAAACAAATGAAAAAAACACTTTTAAAGAACAGTAATGGCTGTTGCATGTGTGTGGGAAGCCAGTAACAATAAAAAATACAATTTACAACAAAAAATTATTTTTTTAAAGTGCAAACACAAATAAATGATGTTACAGTACAAAAATAAGCATTTTAGACACAGTAAATGCCAGAAAATGAGCATTTAGGTGGAAATAACTTCTCCGTCTCCTTATTGTGGGTTGATCAGCAGCATTCACATCCTCACCACCCTCAGCCTTTTGCACATGTTGTTCTATGTTGCCTGCTGCAGCCCTTCTCATTTTGTAGGTTTGTTTGTTAAAATGTCCCCGCTTGTATACACCGGTGGTGTAGAGTGTGAGAAAAACCAGAGTGGAAAGTGTTTGCTTAATTTATAGTAGTGTTCTGGGCTGGGCTGGTCTGCTGCCTGTGTAATTGGCTCATTCTGCTACATTTCACTTTCCAGCTAAGCTAGTTCTCCTTGATTACCTTCCTACTGGTGTTTTCCCTTCTCATTGCCTTCCTGTTTAAGCCCGTGTGCATGCCGTGCAAATAGACTGCTCAAATGTGCACACTGCTGCCATTTCCTGGTTTAACTTCTTTTTTCTCCTGTAAAACCCAATGTGCGGCATGCACACCTGCTTAGGCAATGTAAAGAGTTCTAGGCAGAGTCGGCCACACCCCATTGCTTAGCTGTGCTTAGCTAGGAGCAGACCTGAGCCACAGGGCTCCAGTCCGCTTACAATATGCCTGACACCCCCCCATGATGTCAACTAACTCCTAGGCTTGCACCAAGCTATTCCTACTCTTACACTGTTGGGACCTGACTCACATGCTGGGGAAAACTGGGATTCACTATCCTTCCTCTCATTTGCATAAGATTGCCTACTAATGCATAGTTACATGTCTCACAATGAGTCTCCCCCCTTAGCAGCCACTACTCACTGGCCAGGTTGTCTTCTGCCTGCCTCTGACTTGCATGGCAGAATGGTGAGTTTAGTGAGACTGCTTATTTTAGGTTTATTTCATTATTTTCCCCATGATCCCATTTACGCACCACTGCCCTACACTTAAACAGCCGAGACTGGCTAAAAAAAATAAAAGTTAATTTTTGTATTTTGTTTTTGTTGTTTGCAATGCAAATGGCCTTATACTTGGCCATTGGCATGCTTACTACATGATAGGCAGCCTTTATTTGGGGCTGTCACAGCTCCATTTTGGATTTTGCAGAAATGTACTCGGTTAGTACTAACTGAGTACATTTCTGCAGATAGCACTAGTCTTGCACGGACTGTTGCAAGCTTCCTGGATTGCAAAATCACCTCATTTGCATAATTTCTCCTGTAAATGGGGTGATTTGCATACCAGGGCTTAGTCCGTGCGGATTAGTGCAGGAGCGCTCATGCACACCCCTGCAGGCTCTTCCTGGATCGCACGGCAGACATATTGCCTGCTTGAGCTCCTGCACTGATCTTGCACTCTGTGCAAGCTTTTGAGAATCCGGAGGGTCTTAGTTTAGCATCACACCCAAAGGGCAAGACATTAAGGAGAGCAGTACCCACCTAATGCTGCAATGGAATACTGACAATCCAGTCACCTGGAGAGGTAATAGAACCCACTGCCATATGGATCTCCAGCACCAAAAGCAAGTGTGTTATCTGTGGAACCACTGAAACTGCTAATCAAAACTCAGAGGTATTACATGAACTGAGTGATGTATTTGTTTTGTATTACTTCAAATAAAACCAAAAAAATTGCTGTAAACTAATATATACATGCAGAAATATATATATACATATATATATATATATATATATATATACACACACACACACACACACACACACACACACACACACACACATATATGAGTCTACTTTTTTTGATGGAAATATCAGTATTTCAAACAAGAAAAGTACTAACTTACTTTTGCGAAAGTGCACTTCAACGAAAGTGCACTTTCGTGAATTCCGGTTCAGCAAACCGGCAATAAAAATAAAAAATAACAGTTTCAAGTCCATTTTGCAGGGGGGCAAGCCCTCCTGCCCCCCCCACACCCCCACTACATTATATATACTAACTCTGAGATTGCACTATAGTGGGGAAACAAGTATAGTCCCTTATCCCCACTGTAGTGCTCTGTATTATTTTTATTGCTGGTTCGCTGAACCCGAATTCACGAAAGTATACTTTCATTGAAGTGCACTTTCGTAAAAGTAAGGTCATACTTATGATATTTTGGTAAAAAAAAGTAGACCCATATATTTATATATATATATATATATATATATATATATATATATATATATATATATATACTATTTTAACAGTAGCCTTTGAATAAAACCATCATTTAGGCATGGGGATAATTTATTTTGAGTGTAGCCTTTAACTATACCCATCACATAAGCAATGAGGGAATATTTTTCATTTTCCCTGTTATATATCGACAGAGACCAAGTTGCTTGAAATGCTACATCATAAATTCACAAGTTGAATAAAACTCCTTCAGTATAAAAAGATTTTGATACTTGCAATACACTAGATTTCAGAATATGGCATGTTAGCAAACCAATTACATGACAGAACTGAAGCAAAAATAGATGCACATGTTAACACTAAAGGCCAAACTCGTCTTTCTCCATTAAAATAAGCAATACAAAATAGTGTAATTAATTCTGTCATAAATGACATTCAGTCATTATGTGTTCATATACTATAGACAATGTACATTGCTGCTCAGCACTCATACAGAAATGGACACAAATTTGACAGGAGGCTGCTTTAATTTAAAGAAGATAGTTATAGTAATCAAAATAAATGTTCAGCATGAATGGGTTTAGTGGCCCTTACACATGCAACTGCAAACATCAATCCAAGCTGCCAACAACAGCTGATTACTGCAGCACTTTCAGTCCTACTACATAATATATTTTGCAGAATCATAAATAAGTTAAAGCAACACATGAGATAACGTTCACATTTTTTTAATTATCTGCAGCCTGCAGGATTTACCCGATGCCTCACCTAGCTGTTCTGCACTAATTCATTCCAACTTTTGGGGCAAGAGACTTGTATTCTCAGATAAGGTAAGAATCCTAGGGCGCATTTATTCCCTGTCCAAAGAGCCTTATCAGACAATTAGTTCCCCTGGGAGGCAATAACTGGTCTGTATGAACAGGCCAGTCTGCTGATCAGGCATACTTCACCCATCCCTCCTAGGCTTTCCCCATAGTTGGCTTCCAAGCTCTGCACTGGTGGCCACTCAAGAAAGGACATGCATGTGTGCTACCACACATGCTTCCCTGGTTATGCAGCATACCGCCCATGTATCATGGGCCTGCTAGGCTTCTTTTATCAATGACTGTCAACCCTTCTCAAGGTGTCCATAATTTAGTGAATTAAACCACCTCCCTCTCTCAATTGGTGAGTGATATCAGCTGTTCACTTCCATCTTCCTAGGCCAATCCCCTCTAGCAAACACATTATTAATGCAACATAGCTTGCCTGGGTCATAATCAGGAGTTCATCCATCTACATGGTGGGGCAGAGGGCTGGGTGACCCAAAGCTCACATTTATGCAGAACCTTAATAATGGGTCCATTATTTTATTATGAATCTAGACAATATAAAAAGTGCCTGCCTGTGCTGATGGAACAAGATGAGTACAATCATTGCTGGAGACAGTAATTCACCATATTAATTCTTCATATTCTCTCTGTCTCTGTTGTCTCCTATTAATGGTATCATGACTTTAATCAACTATAAATGGGTACAGCAACAAAGAAGCATCAAAAACTGTAAGTAAATTCTGAAATAGCATATGATAGCCCTAGCTACAGTTCATTCAGCACAAGAAGCAAGAATATGTGTGTTGGAGAGCCACACACAGTAGTAGTCCTGAAATGTTAGGCTTTTTTGTCAGTAACCAAATATTCTTTTTTTTTACCATTGACAGGATTTTCATGATAATGTCTATGTATGGGTTTATGTCAGAAGACTGAGTTTTTGGAAATTCAAACTTCATAAGGCCGAGACTATATGTTTAACTTTCCAAAAACTTGAACAAAACAAAACAAAAATCTGTTTTTGCAGGAGGGGCAAGCTCTCTTGCACCCCCATACCCTTGTGAATTATAGATATACCAACTCCAAAGATCACACTACAATGGGGAAAGGAGGTAAATTCTCCAATCCCCACTGTACAGTGATCTCCATGCAAATGCTTAGAGTTTTCAGACAGTTGAACCTATGGTCTCGACAATATGATGCTCATGTTTCTGAAAACTCAGTCATCCGATATAAACCCATACATATGCATACAAACACATCAGAAGAAAAAAAAAACATAAATTCAATGAATAAAAAGAACACATAGTGATGTTGTATGAATGCTGCTTTATCTCATATAACATTCTATATTAGAGAGTATTTCCAGGAGTGGAGCATACTTGTGACAAAACTTAAAAAAAGATAAATGAACAAACATTGCCTCTTAATACAAAATGGCACTTAGTCTGCAGACCGTCATACAATTCTAATTTGCAGTCAAGCCAAATTCCTTGTTGGTAAGAATGGCAGCGAGCAAGTAAACGAATAATAATAACAATAATAATAATAATAATAATAATAATAATAATAATAAAAACATCACCTGTAACACATGGCATCAGCATCAATGTCTCTGTCTCAGTCAGAATCACTTTCGCTGCTAGTACCTCATGTGGGCAGACAGTGAATTTAACAGGATCCAAATCAATGCCTTTACTTTAAATAAAATAACTACCAATGTACTGAGTGCATTCGGACTGCAGTTGACCCTCAATACTCACATACTGAAGAGTTGTTTATTTTTGATAGCAAAGTTCCATCTGGGGATAGCTCACTTACAGAAGAAGCCTGAGATAATATGCTCCAGTGGAGACTGCAGAAAGAACTAACAAGGTAAACAACATATCTCATGAATCATCATGAGTCAAAGCACTTGCTTTCATGTCCTCATTTGTGTGAGCAAATGTTTGCTAGTGGACTGATTTCTTCTTTAGGATTGTTGGAACTGCACCATCTTCAGCAGAACTTATGTCACAGATGCCATGTCATAGGCTCAACACAGTTATTTTAAAGGTGGTCTTGAACAGGTTTAAGCACAGCACAGCAGTTCTGTATTATTTAATTGGAATTCTTGACTCGTTGTACTGTTGAACAGAGAGTGGTCATTTACAGTTTAAAACCCGTGGTTATATATTACTTCTGTGGTGCTGATATATGACTGCTCTTTTTAATTTTGAGTATTCCTTGATCCAGTTGTAGCTGGCATGAAGTCGGATTTGTTAGCTTCTTGTATGCTGCACTAATTAATGTTCCAATAATGGTTATTGGGAAATAATATTCGTGTAGGAGAAATGAATGCCAGGAATTAATAAGGAGTATGTAGTTATAAGTTTAAAACCAAATTTGGATGAATGTTGTTTGATTTGGTAAGGAATTTTTCCTTTAGATTGATGATGGTGGCTGATAAAGATGGGTCACAATATCTGTTATAAGTATTCTTATCCTTCAGCAGAAAAGCATTTGCTAATTGGTGACTTAAGTGAGGAATTATACTACAGTGAAACTTGGGAATAAGCAGGTCATTGCAGTGATGAATAAATAAATGAATTCTGTAGAGTTATACCCACTCCAGAAAATGTGTCATTTGAAATCAGTTCAGACCATGCATTGCTTTACAAAGAATTTGTGAGGGGGATCTAGAACTCTGCCTCATTACAGCCTTGTTCTTTAGTAAAGTGCATATTTTTGCTGTTTTGTTTCAATCAAGTTTTTGAAAAGTCAAACATCTGGTCCTGACCATATGAAGTTTGAGTTTCTGAAAACTCGATCTTCTGACATATAACATGTATACACATTATGGGCTGCATAGTGAAGGTTTGGCATCTGAAAAGCATGTGCAGCTGCAGTTTGGGTAGGGCTTCTCACTAATGTGTTTGCTCCTTAATTCAAGCGTTATTCTTGATTTGATCTTGAAAATGCAGCACTGATACAGATATTAAGTTTGACATGATCATCAAAGTTGCAGAACAGCATCCATAGATTTCACCAAAGCAGTATACTCATAAACAGATATCATAAACTTTTGCTCTTAACTGTGTAATGAGCCCTATACCACTGCAAACAGCATTTTACATTCCAGTGTTGCCACAAACAAATGTTTTCATTGTTTTCCAAGGTGAAAAAGTCTGGTATTTACTTATTTTTATGGTGACTACATATGTGGCAGAGTAACCCCCTATACAGCAGCAATGAGGTGAAACACCTGTAAAGAATATACACACACACTACCCCCTGTCTCCCCCATGAAATACCTACTAGCATAACCCCCCCCCCAATTATTACCAGGGAGCAGGACTTTGTGATGCTCGCTAAAGCCAAAAACACAGCCTCAATGGACTCCAAAAATGGAAGGTCATGGCTACTAAATCTGGTGTACTTATTTGAGAAGGTCACCAAGGTAATGGGTGAGGGGAAATGATGCATACCACCTACCTGGACTTGGCTAAGTTATTCAGTGCAATTCCCCATACAGGTATAGTTGACAAATTCTCCGAACTGGGCATAAACCCTTACTTAACTCACTTGATTGCCAGCTGGCTCACAGACAGAAGCCCCAAAGTCAAGTGTGGTGCACTACCTCCACTGAGAGACCAGTCACCAGTGTGGTTTCTCAAGGATCCATGATGGGACCACTCCTACCTTGCATCTTCTTTTTGGAGGTAAAGGCTAATGTTGTGGACCTTTGGCAAAACCAAGTTTGCAGGTGACTGCAAATTGGGAGCTATCTTAAATTCCCCCCATGACACAACATCTTACAAGAGGGTCTAACACAGGCAAATGACAGGGGACAAAGTCATGGATTAAAATTCAGTACCAAGAAATGCATTATAGTGCTTTTTTGTAAAATGGATACCCAGGTTAATTACTACAGCAATAAGACACCCCTAGGAGTTTACCCGATATTCAGATATCTGAGCTAGAGCAATACCCTGCTTTTTGTCATTGTTATGATTATGTGGTGTGATGTAGAGCTTTTCAAGTGGGAAGGGATCCTGTGGTAATTGATGCCTCCTTTGGTGTCCTGTCTACCCAATTGGGTACAACAATCCAGGTAGGATGAGTTCTGTTAACAGGTCCTTAAATCCTTAACATCAGCATTCAAATCTATAAAATTCCACAAAAATGCATAAAAAGAGAGACAGATACTCAGTATTCTTTGGTGTTAAAAGATTCTTATTGGCAGATAAGTGCTGCTTAGTGGACTGAGTACAAGTGGTATTATCTCAGCTTTTTATTGCAGTTATAGAGGGTGGGTCCATACTCGTTGCCTCCCATCATATCATCAGGGACATGTGGGGAAGGGTTTGGTTTATTGAAAAAACTCCCATGATGTAATGGTGTGCATGAGCATGTGTGCTTGGGGGATGGGAACACAAGTTAAATTGCCATCCTTATTAAATTACATTGTTAAAAAATGTACCATTCACAAGTATTTCATTTTCATATTGTGAATTACAGAATCTGTTCCTAACTAACTCTTTTATTGTCTTGTAACTACATCACACTCTTTTGACCCTGTCCGTGACGAGAATCAGTTGTGCATTCTGAATATCTCCACAATAATTACCGTTAGTACTTTAACTGAGATACTACTCGCTTGCAAGGTTGAGAGTTTAATTAGATAACTCCTTGGTTTCCCATTAACATTAAATCAGGAACACGGCACCACTATATCCTAAAATAACCCAATATGATGTAGCTAGTGTTCAACATTAGCCATTTTTTAAACAATGTTTTAAAACAGCATTAAAACTACATAAAAACGTTTAAACTTAAACCACAAGCATCTGAAAAGTACATCCAGTAAATTAATATCCTATTTTATATAAATAAGAATTTATATTTTTTTTAAGCAGACCCTATATGGATCCCTGTATTTCTCCCAATCCCAAGTCAGTTAACATGGTAGGCTTCCCGTACAAGCACACTGACAATAAGATAATCGTATTATTTTTTTCTCTTCAGGCTTACTGTCATGTCCCTAGAATGCCAACTCACAATGCATTAACCTGGTCAAATTGCTTGGACTGAATAACTAATTAGCATAATCCAAAGTCCCGCACAAACCATTCTCCTAAGAGCTGCACTGGCCAGCTCACTACCTTTTACAAAAACGTTAAGGAAAATGATAACACGCCATAAGACAGAAATGGCGAATTTCTTGAATTACACTTTAATGACACCTATTTTAAACACAAAAATCAACAGAGAACCCAGAAGGCAGTTTAAATAAGGTCAAGGTTCAAGGATTTAACATAAAACTGGTAATAACACTGAAAAAGACAGTATTTTCTCTGTTTTTATGCATGTTTATGGATTTTTATGGATTTGAATGCTGATGTTAAGTATGTAAGGACCTGTTAACAGAACTCATCCTTACCAGACCGCAGTACACAATTGGGTAGACAGGACACCAAAGGAGGCACCAACTACCACAGGATTCCTTCCCACTTGATAAGCTGCACGTCATACCACAGAATCTTAACAATGACAAAAAGGCAAAGAATTGCTCTAGTTCAGTTTTGCCCTTAGGTACCTATGTGGGGACTAAGGTTTAGTAACTTGCCTCATAAAGGACTACTAGGACTCAGGTCTGGATCTTTTTATTATTTTAAATGGGTATTCAGGTATCTGGGAACATATATAGACAGTAATCTGGCCTTTAACCTACATGTGGTCAAAACAGTAAAGAAATCATTCTATATCACTCACCTTATAAGTAAGGGCATGGCATCCAGGTCCAAAGAAGGCATAATGCCACTTTATTCATCCCTTATCATACCCATCGTTGAGTATAATGCTCTTTTGGCATGTAGCTGACCAGACAAATGGAATGCTCACAAAGGATCCTTACCAGGAGGTTGAATGACATAAATACATTATCCTATACAGAGCACCTTAATGCCTTATCTCTATACTCGGTCTCCTACAGGTTACTGAGAAGCCATCTATGCCCCGTATACAAAGTATCCTCAAATCCAGCTCTGATGGATTGTTTCACATCCACAAAACAAACATCAGAATCCACAGATCTGAGGATTAAAATTTTAATTGCAACATAAACAGGGCATGCTGGCAAGACAAATATATATCTCAGAGGATCCCGATGCTCTGGAGCAAGCTCCCCATCCATGTGGAACAGACTTCATCCCTAACCCTATTTAAGCGTAAGCCTGACCAATGGATGGGAAATCAGGAATTCACCCCAGGTCTGGCCCCCATGTCTTTGACAGACAGAGGAAAACAGTAACTATACCCAAACTAATACACCCACCTCCCCCACATAACCTTTAGAAACTTCTTAACGAATATACCCTGTCCTAATAAATGCCTATGATATATAGGGACCCAATTGGGTTGGGTTGTACAGCTAGGCTTATAAAACACCTGGTGGTTGTTAGCCTAGTATTTACCTATGCACCTTTGAACATATGAACCAAATAACAAAACACCAAGCATTGATTGCTTTTTTACCAAAGTGCCACAAGATTTACATGCAATTCTTACAATACTTACAAAGCTCTACCAGGAAATTTGGAAGAATCACCATGTCTGACTGACTGGAAAAGGACTGTGTTTATATACAGGGGCGGATCATGCTGTTGGGCTGCAGGATTGCAGCCCCCAGCTGTAAAATGAAAAGAAAAGAAAAGAAAAAAGTAAAAAAACAAATGCAAGTCCCGGAACTTCGCACATGCACACACTGCATTTCTGATATCCGGACTGCTGGTGAACCATTATACCAATCCTGAAGAAAGGTGATCTGACATATGTGCACTTTCCCCAAACAACTGATATAATCTGATACAGCAAGGAGATTTGTCTCAGGATTATTCAGGGAATATTGCAATCATATTTGGAATGAGAGTTGACAGAAGTGCATGTAGGATTCAGGAGGCAGGAGCAAGAAATTTACAGAGATGGATCCTTGAAAAGATAAATGAATAGTAAAAGGACATCTGCATGTGTTTCTTTGATTATATAAAGGCCTTTAGCTCTATATATCATGAAAAACTCTGGACCACAATGAGTAATATGAGTATAACATAGTACTTGATATCTCTCATGTTCAGTCTTTAATTTGGTCAGCAAGCAGCAGTTAAGACAAAACAAGCAGAAAGAGAATGCCTTAGAAATATTAAAGGCATAACAAGTCTGCATACTTTTCCTTTAACTGTTTAGTTTATACACAGAGCAAATAAACAGATAAACTACTGTCTGAATAAAACCAAAGTGCAAAAATTGGATAAAATGTATCCATAACATTTGCTATGCTGATAATAAAGTGAAGATGGTCTGAAATATCTGCTCATTAAAATTAAACAACAAAGTCTCAAAATGGGTTTTCACTTTAGCATGAAAAAAAAGATCATTACAAATGGTAAAACCAATAAATAGGGTGGACCTACTGAGCCATGAAGCAAGATGGCAGCCTAGTAAGGGAAAAAGTGTTATGGTAAGGTAGAGATATTAGTTCAACATAAAAATAACAAGTAAAAGTGTGTGGGGAGATGGAGGTTAAAAGAAACAAACCCTTGGAACACATCCAGGGGCTATATGTGGAGATAGAGGTTTTGTGAATGGAACTAGAACTTTGAAAGGCAACGGCAGTGTTGCAGGAAGCTTCAGTGGTGGATGCTGGAAGAGTGGAAGTGTTGGAACAAATTTTCCTCAGCTGAAAGGTGAAATGCAGGAGCTAAAGCAAACTACTGATGCATCAACTACAAAATGTGAAATTTTTGAGAACAATCATAGAAGAGAGAAAATACAACTAACTGGACTGGTAGAGAGGATGAAGACCCAATTGCTTTTAAGAAGGAAAGTCTGAAGAGACTTTCTTAGAAAAGCCATACATAGACAACCAGGTGGATAGTACACATAGCTTGGGAAGCCCTTTTCAACATGGGCAAATCATAGCATATGACTGTTAAGTTGTACATTTACAAGTGCAGGAAGTGGCTGCTAGAGCAGGGGTACACTTAGGAAAGGATTCTGAATGGCAGAGATTCAAGTTAAGATTTTTGGAAGACTTTGCCACACGGTATATACACGAAGGAAGCAGTTAGCTCCAGTGCCATGGAATCTCAGAAAGAAGGAGACAATAATCAAGTACATTGGGAAGGCAGAGAGAATAAATGGAACAGCAAGGAAGGGCAGGCAGAGAGAAGATAAAAGAAGGGTCAGATGGGATAGACACTACCCTACTATAACACAGAGGAGTGTGGCAGATGCTTGAAAAGGCTAGCAGTTTGATCTGCAGAGGATTGTTTTAGTATAAGACCCACTTCACTCAGGTGAATGTGGTAAAAAAATCCAAAGAACAGTACTAAGGAGTGAAGCTGGACAAAAGGGAGAAGCAGCATAATGGAATGAGGGAGAAAGGAAGTAAGCAGCTCAGTAACAGCTGACAGTAACAGATCTCCATTAAAAGATTAAGAGCAAATTTTAAAAAGACATGGGATGACCTGGATATTTTAGAAGAATTCATTTAAGAGGAGAATGGAGGTGACATATTCAGGAATAGAATGGAGAAAGGAGCAAGGACATGCAAGTGGTCGGAATTCCAAAAGGTGAAGGTGAACCAGAGTAGAGGGCCCGTGATTAAAAAGGCAAAATTAGTGATGAAGGGAATGGCACCCAGGGTAGGGCTGGACACCAGCAACTGAGCAGATATGTAAGAACCAGTGCTGGGAAGGTATGATGTGCCTGAAAAAAACTGCCAATTAGGTCTTATGCACTCATATCTACCTGACTATGAATGGACAACAGGACAGTTTCAGGGAATGGGGAACTGAGTATGAACAAAGGACGAAATGGAGTTATGGAGGAGCAGAGCAGATGTTAAGATGGTATAAGAAAAAAGGAGGAAGAAGTATAACTATAAAGGATGGAAGAAAGCATACTGACTGGGTTAAGTACTAGCAACCAAAGGTAATGGGTCATAGGGGGCCTGAACAATGAAAGGATAGTAATGTAACTAGCTGTACATTTCAGTTACTAATGCAGTTGGATATTGTTTATATATTAAAGCAGAAAGAGCTTATATGCTGTTTTGCATGAAAATAGTATGCAGTGTTTGAAACAGTGACATGTGATGTAATACAATTACAATGTTATTACGTTAGTTAAGCAAGAATAGAAGGATTAGTGTATGTAAATTAGTGTAGCTGTAATTAGGACAAAGGAATGTGCTATTTGATAGGTGGGTGGCAGAGTTAAGAAAGGGGAAATGCAACTGAATATGGACTTTTTCACAAATAATGAACAATGATGTCGAAAGTAAGTAGGGACACTGGACACTAAGACTTTTTCTGGTAGTTAAGAAACAATCCCCCAGATTCAGCAAGCAGCCATGCAGGAATAAGTTATTCCTGCATGGCAGGGACTGTTCCTGTTCAGCAAGGCAGGGTGCCATGCATATGTATGAAGGCGCTCTGCCATGCTCTAAAACAGATACGGTTCTGTGTACGAGTTCAGGGGGTGTGCCTGAGAGCAGAGCTCTCACAATACACACGGCCCATTCATTCCAGAATTGCCTTTCAGCAATTTAAAATGAGTGAGAATGCTCGTAACACCCCTGACACATCAGGATAAGAAATCTGGTCAAAGCCATAACGGACAATCGTCCCTGCCAAGGCAAAAGTTGATAGAATAACACACTTAGTATAAGCTCATAGCGAACACCTCCCAACCCGTCAGAGTAAGGAATGTGGACAAAGCCAAAAGGGACAATCGTCCCACAAAGTATAAAATTGATAGAATAACAGGTTCAGCATTAGCATGGATATTCTGAAGGGTACAAATAAAAAAACACAACAAATATTTTTTTTTAAACATGCAATAAAGTTTAAGCGTGGCTGCATGGGTGTGCCCATTGCTTATCTGCGCTTAGTCCAGCTTAAATAGCACAAAAAGTTAAATAGCAAGATACATCCAATATAAGCTGCAGTGCAATAGTGTAGTGGTTACAGCATATGCTTTGCAAGCCGCCATTCCCGGTTCAACACTGTTACTAATTTGCATTTTAAATTTGAAAGCAGTACATAAACATTTTTTTAATAATTAGCTACTAAATAACATATACTTGTTAACCAGAGTACTGTAGTAGGTCCAGATGTGAGGTGTCAGTTTAATACAGTTGTGAAACCCCCATATAAACACAAGTGTCCCATACAGTATAGTCATGCATGAATAAATGTAATGAAAGCACATTGGGGGATGTCAGGGACAGTAAACAAATTTATAATATGCAATGAATGATGAATCAATCTCAAATAGCAGATAGTCTATAAAATAAAAAATAAGCAATGCTAAGCATTGCACAGCTCTGCTTACCAGGTGTAAGCATTGTGGAAATATGACTGCTAAGCAATGAGTAGCCCAGCTAAGTGGATTTGCCCATTGGTAAGCAGTGTTGAACCTGTCCCTTTAAGCACTGCTAACCTTAACTAAGCAGGTTTGCCTGTAGCTCAGCTTAGCTCAGTATACTCAAAACCATCCAATCACGGCAAAGGGCGGGAAATCAGCAGTATTTAAACCCCGCAGGTGGGAATACAGCTCATAAATGGTTGCAGCTTCCCACTGTAGGCAGTATGGCAGGTGTTGGCAAGGGCATACAGGAGTCCAAGGTCATGGTAGGACTCCTGGTAAATAACCATGATGAGAGACTGCTGCAGGGCCAGTACCAGGGCTCCTAATATAAAGTGGAAGCCTGGGACTGTCTCATCCGTGATCTCACCAGTGCCACTGGTATCCCTTGGACTGATGAGCAGGTCCGGCACCACTATTCTGACTTGAAGCAGAGGAAGAGGGAGCTGTTAGACGAGTGGGTCTAAGAAGCAAGGCAGAGGGGTGAAGTCCCAGCAGTGTGTAAGTATTCATATCAGTAACTATTTACCAATGTCCAGCCTGTGTATGTGATGGATAGGTATGGCTAAATATTTCTCTATTCCCTTTACAGCTGCAGCTGAGCAGGGTGTGAATCAGGAAGCCCATGCCAGTAGGCTGCAAAGGCTGCATTGTGAGGCTGGTGAGTAACAATCCTGCTTGTAGTAGTCATACCAAATAAATATAAAGTAGTAGAAAGTCACTTGACAGTATAAAAACTGTGCATGGGTTGTACTGAATAAACCAGACAATATGATAGTAATAGTCCCATATAGGTGCTATTTCAATAAAACCATAACTGCCTGGCAATAAAGTTCTAAATCCTGGACTCGTGTTTACTCTGGTATTGTATGGCATTTAGTGTTGCAGTCTCCGAATAGTAATGTTGTGTTAACCAGTGTTACCCTCACTGTGCTACATACAAATATGTCTAGGAATGTCTGTATAAGACTGTTGTAATTACAAGGTCACTCTGATGAAACTCAAATTGTTTTATTTTTAGTACACATAGCCATGGTTCGAATCCTGGGAGTGGTAATAAGCTGTATGCATAATCATACCTCTCAACCATACAGATTTTTGCAGAATGTCCATATTTTTGGCCTGTTCCTCTGTCTCCCTGGCAAATCAATGGGATGATCTCAGAATTGTAGTAATTAAATAATGACATACATTTGATTTTCAAACCTCAAATCCTTTGGAAAATGTATATTAAAACAAATCCTGTTACTCTAGCAACTCTCCAAGTTTATAAGAGCAATATTCAAATATGTCCCTATTTGTACCCCCATGTTGTCAAGTTTTGTCCAGAGTGTGTACATTAAGAGATTGAGAGGTATGTGCATAATATTAACTAGGAATCTGGGAATATGTGTAGAAACAGTCAGGTAGTGTTAACAAACATTCCCCCCACAGGTCTGTCAGATAAGAAAACTGTAACTGCCTAGCAATAAAGTTTTAAATCCTGGACTGGTAGTGTTTACTGACATGTAGCATTCACTATCTGATATCAGAATAGTACTGTTGTGTCAACCACTGTTTCTCACACTGTGCTACATAAAAATATGTCTAGGAATGTCTGTATAAGACTGTTGTAATTACAAGGTCAGATTGTACAACCAAGAGAGACTTAGAAAACACTGAAAGAACAAACACTGGTGTCTAAATAGCTCACGCTGATGAAACAGAAATTGTTGTATTTTTAGCAGACAAAGCCATGGTTCTAATCCTGGGAGTGATAGTAAGCTGTATTCATAATCATACCTCTCAAATGTACAGATTTATCCAGAATGTCCAGATATTTGGCTCATATTTTTGGCCTGTTCCTCTTTTTTCCTGGCAAATCAGTGGGATGATCTCAGGATTGTAGTCACCAAATAATGACATACATTTGAGTGTCAGACTTCAAATCCTTCAGAAAATGTATATTAAAACAAATCCTGTTACTCTAGCAACTGTCTAAAAGTTTATAAGAGCAATATTCAAACTATGTCCCTATTTGTACCCCCGTGTTGTCAAGCTTTGTCCAGATGTTGTCCATTAAGAGATTGAGAGGTATGTGTATAATTACAACTAGGTATCTGGGAATATGTGTAGAAACAGTCAGGTATTGTTAACAAACATTCCCTCCACAGGTCTACAAGGTAAGAGAAGTAGAATTTAACTATAAAACAGTTGAAGTATACACTGTGTACAAACATACCACTGCCCAAACCAAGGCCGTAGGGTAATGTAATAATACCTGTAGAGTAAATATTAGAGCAATGATCATTAAAGTTGTGAGTACTGCAAGGATATATAAGTTGTTAATTGACATCTCTCCCCCCCCCCACCATATCTGCAACAATAATCTAAACACACAAATCAATGGGTATGTTTACACCAAACCTAGTATTGGGACATATGTCCTATTGTTCAACAAATATTGAAATGTGTTTCTATTAATGTTCCATGTTGAAATACTATCATTGGTGGCCTGTTGCTATCAATGTAACCTGCATGCTGTTGTAATGGCCACTGTGGGTCCATATATGCATGTGTTCTGTTTGCTATGCAACTGTTCCAAATTTGGTGTTTTGGGTTAATGGGAATATATATGCATGCTGTTATAACTAATCCTGGATTGTGTTGACTATTAATAACCCACATATGTTCGAAAACTGCAAAACCATAGCATGTTTGGGAAGGCCATTCCCAGTGGACCCACCTCTCCCACCTTATCTGGCAGTGGCACTGAGCCCCAGCATGTCAAGGACCCACCCCGGGACCTCCTCATCAGCTGGTCCTGCACCACCTTTGGGTGGAACTGCCTCAGCGGATGGGGTGTGTCCCCTCTGTGAGTGGGCACAGTCAAGATCATATCACCCAAATTTAGGTCCAGGGATCGGTGCGTAGCGAGCTCCGAAGGGAGTTTGGAGATCTGCTATGCCAGCTTGAGGGCCACATGGTGCAATTAGAGGTTCAGCCTGCCCCTCCTGCTCAGCCCCCAGCACAGCCACCTTTGGGGCCGTGAAGGTGCAGTGGTGACTGCCCATGGGTGGGGACCTCAGTCCCATTGTTTCGATTTGGGGTCTCATGAACTTCTGATTTCCAAACACCCCTCCCCGTCCAAGGTGTTTATCCCACACATGTGTCATATACAACCATTGTATGCTATCTTGTCTGTCTTGTCTGTCTTCCAACTCAATCTACCTCGCCAAATATATCTAGAATTCTTCCCCAACATCCCACTCTCACCTTTAAAAAAAAAGGGGGCAATCTGCTCCTAAATAAATTTCGCCCCATACATAGCTATCCATTTCGCACACAAGTCCACTGGACACGTAATCTAGTCTAATTGGTTTCACAACACATTATTGTTGTCCTCATCCCTCTGTCAGGGGTTTGAGTGTCCAAATATACCTCCAAATTCAGTATATATGCACAGCTGTTGCTGTAGAAGAAACGGACAGCTATGGACCTTCCCTACACCTGTCCTGCACATCCCTAGCTACTTTCCCTATTGTCTTTCCCACTTTGTGCCCCCTTTTTCACCACTTTCCTATCACCCCTTTTTTCTTTTCTTTTAAAGAAATGAGCACAGGGGTAAGTGAGAATAAGCACTTTTAAGTAGAGTAGTAAGCGGGTTTAAGCCTGTTTGCATGGTGCTAAGTAATGCCTACACAGATGAAACACTTTTCAGGCTGTCTGTAAGCATATTTAACCGGAAGTTAGCACTGCTTACCGTCTCGCAAACCCACTTACAACTGCTTAAAATGCCTTCATCACTCTGTATCCAACAGCCCTTGTTCTGCCCAGCAACAAAAATAATCAGCCTTGCAAGTCTTGAACCCTGGACCCTAGCCAGAGCAAGTTACCACTAAGCCATCTGAGCTGTAGATATGTGAGATGTTTTCTCAAACATATCATGCAGCACAGTCATTCAACAGTAGGGAAAATGTATTTATATATGTATATGTGTGTGTGTGTGTGTGTGTGTGTGTGTGTGTGTGTGTGTGTGTGTGTGTGTGTGTGTGTGTGTGTGTGTATATATATATATATATATATATATATATATGTGTGTGTATATGTATATATATATATATATATATATATGTGTGTGTGTATGTATGTATATATGTAGACATACTAGTCTATATATATATATATATATATATATATATATATATATATATATATATATACACACACACACACACACACACACACACATACATGCACATATAAATACTTATAGATTTATATAAAAAAAGTATATATAGAGGGTGCACAGCATATCAAATAGCCATTATTGCTACAGTTGCCACCTTTTCAAATGGCCAGTGTCTGATTCTTTCCTACAAATGAGAATTATTGCATGAAACTATACCCACACACAATGCAAAGGACATGACACCACACTCAGTTTGCATACATATAAATGTTTATTTGTGTATTATTTCAGTTGTTTATGCCATTTCTCATAGCATTTAGGTGTTTGAAATACATAATAACTGATTAACGCAACTCTCAAAGAAAACATATGATACAGTAATCTGCAAAACGTAACATACTTTGCTGTCTAGGCTAAAGCCTTCAAGTAGTACAACAGTGAAAAACACACTTGTCTTGAAGATGAGAATCAATCAACACTTAATTACAGATGTAGTTCAACAGCCTCCAATTACACTCTGTACTCAACCCCCCAGGGGAAAAGTATCAGTTGTCATAATGTAAATGTATCCGTTACATAACAACACTTAACTTAAAATGTCACTATCACACTGACAAACAGAACTGTGTACAAGACAGTAAGCTCTAGCCCACCACTGTTCCCACAGAGAAACATATGAAAATGTACAGCCATATAACTTAATGTTTCTTATTACTGATATCCCTCACATGTTGTAACAGCCTAGGTTAAACATTTAATACCCCTCCCCCATAAAATGTCTTACAAGGGTATATAACAGTGTTCTCCATACACTAACCTCCAGACTGTACAGGATCACACATGTTTTGTCCAGCTGTAGCTCTCATATATATGGACCCTACCCCACAACTTATGTGGGAGTCCACAACATCACTGGAATGATAGCAGGAATGTCAGCACTAAATAATGATAGACCATTAACTATCAACCTCTTACATGCATGGCATCTGGACAAAGCCTGGTATATAGGTGGAGGACAGAGGCTGAAACACAGGGCCATATTTGAAATATTGCTGTTATACACTGTGAAAGTTGCTGGTGTTACAGGATTGGTTATAACATACCCTTACTCATGAATATGAAGTCAGAAACACAAATGGATGTTGCCATGTACTGATAGCAATCAACGGAAAGAATGCCACTGATATGTCAGGGACAAGACCTGTGTGGTAAACAGACAAAACATAGCCAATCCTCTGGCCATCATGTGGATAGGCCCACAGTTGAGAGCTATGCAGACAGACTGCATTCCATGCAAAACTAGCATGTACACACAAACCCTGTAAAACTAGCAGTATTCAATGCATATAACAGCAATACTCACACAATGTCCCTAGGTCTGGAACCTTACACAAACATGCAGTTGACCTGTGTCCACAAGTCCTGTTGTAGCAGGTATAGCTACCTGCTGTCTGTAACACCGCTGCCCACACACAAGAAGGATGTCTTCCATACAGGAAAGGTAAAGGGACAATGCCCACAGTGTCACTGCATACAACAAAATAAAATGTGCACTGCTACTGATTGTTGCATTGCCATGACACTGATATGGGTACTACAGTACACATGCTTATCATGTAGTAATCAGAGAAGTGTAAAACTGTGTTATGACCCACTGTCCATGCCTACCACTAACAGCTATATCAACAGCCATATACACTGGATATCAAAGTGTACACACCCTTGTTGGAATGCCATGTCTGTGTGCTGTATGCCAATGAGGCCACAGGAAATCGTGTCAAAATGTTTCTCACCTCAAATGTGACCCATAACCTGTAAAATTCTATTTAAAAAGAAACAAAGCTGTTTCATGGAAGGTGAGCAACCATTTCCAAGTGAAGATGTAATATGACGTTACAGTACAAACCAAGACAAATGGATGCTGTAATCATCTCAGCAGGTGTTTACACAACATACCAGTGTAAGGGTGCACACACACATTCAACTGGCTCACTATACTGAGTATTACTTCCCATATGCTGGAGGGACAGGTTTATAACCCAGAGGCTGCCCATGCTAAGGAATAGACTTCCCATACATGTCAAGCAGAGCACCTCATTGGCTCTCTTCAAGAGAAATCTTGATGAGTGGATGGGAAATAGAACATTCACCACAGGGATCACTCCAGTGGCTTTACTCGACAGAGGCACTGGGAACTACGGTCGGGTGGCATGATGCCAGGGTAATCCCATGGGCTAGGCTTGTAAAGGCACCAGGCCCATTAGCCTAGTACACACTTATGAACCTATGAACCTATATGTTTCCACAGGGCAGGTTATGTTCCCTATTCAACTGAGCAGGCTATAGGACACATCACAGGTGGGGATTGTGTTGACATGTGCTTTTGTGGGGTCATGTTCCAATTGCACAAGTACCATGCATTGTAACAGGGGTGTGTACATTTCATATCCACTGTAGCTATATGGAATCAGCAGTACCTTACCTGTACAACCATCCTCCACCAACGGTAGAGTAATCCCCCTTGTTGGACACCACCAAGACACAAAGCACATAATAGGCTGCTATAGTGGCTGTACAGGGACACATAGGTGCAGACCACAACTTGGAAGTAAGTGCACCTCTATCTGAGCAAGCATGTAGGTTCACAGATGACCTCCTGTAAGGCTGACTATGACTAGAAATCAGACATATGCAAACCACCAAGGCCATTTGCAACCATGTCTACACATATGTACACAGTCTCACAGCAAGTAACACAAGTCAACCTGTACTTTGGGTAAAGCACACCTCATACACACATGCCATGGATACAGGCAACCTGCATCAGACAGGATAGGTGGGAACAGTGGCACCCTGTCCACAACAGTAGTACAGGAAGATTTGCACAACACCCACACTCCTGCTCACATCAGTGGTGAACATGGACATAATGCCGACTAATGGCAACAACAGCAAGTCTTCATGGGGCATAAGAACACAGTTTGCCACCTACATTAACACAGGCATGTGCTCACAGTACCATCACACACTACAGTCAAACACACTCATCCCACCATCCACACACCATCTACTTGGAAGATGGCCACTGTCATCCCTCTACACAGAAATGAATAGTGTGTAGTGAATTATGCCATTAAGTGTCCAACATTGGGGGAACTGGACAGGTCAGGGCCAGGAGTGTAATGCAAAATGTACAAGCCGTGATAGCTTACAGTGTTACGGTATAGTCTGGATTATTTGCAAGTAATACCCACTGTTGATGTCCATGTGGACAACTGTATGAGGTCCTCTGACCTTTTTTCCTGTTTATGTCTTCCATTTACAATGTCCCAGAAATGCCTGCCCGCATACACACCCCTGGAAAATGATGCTATAATCCAGTTCCTCATAGTCCGTCATGCCATCCTCTTTGGGGACAGGGCTCAGGATCTGCAGGAGAGGACCATCCTGTGAAACGAGCTTGTCCACAGGGTAAATGACGTCGGCCTGCACAACTGCAATTATGAGCAGGTGCGGCATCATTGCACGGATCTGATCTGCCATGCCCGTCAGCATACTGCTGCAGTTAGGAGGGACCAGCTAGCCACAGGTGGGGATCATACCATCCAGCCCCCACTGACACATGCTGAGGAGCTCCTCGCCAGCCTTGGGGCACCCGCCCGCCAGCCAAGCCAGCAAGCTGAAAACAGCATTGTTGAGGTGGGTGCCACCCACACAATGGACGAGGAGTGTGAAGGTAAGGCCCCAGGGCACATTAGAAGACCACTGTTGCTTATCCATTTTCATCTGTAAAGTATCTACATGCATATGTCAGATAAGATAGTCTGTTGCTGCAGTATAGTAATGAACAGATGTGCATAATCTCTAGTACTGTGGGTTTGTACTGTTGATGTGCTGAAATACTGCTCCCACCATGTACTGATGCCACAGGTGTGGCTGCTGACATTACGCCTCTCACACAACTATTTAGGGCCCTCTGTTATACAACTGGGGCAGCAGCCTGTAGCTGGTCAGTATGGAGTTGTTTTGTTCAGGTTTGCCAATTCACCAGCCATGTTATGGCCATGCTATTTGCCATGCACACCTTTAAAACACTTACCCATAATGCATGCTCTACATGTTCACTTATTGTTGCTGTTAACTGCACTGCATCACAGTGGTCACCATGGTGGCATATCATAAGAGTCCTGCAGTATATCTAACAACCTGTCAGTGCAAGATGTGTGGACAGAGATGAACATAACGGTGGGACAAATGGCCTACAGTAGGGACATGTCTGAAACATTACCCTTATATAGTGGCTACAACAGTGTACACATTACTATTACAATGGCAACTGTTCCTGATCTAAACAACAGCAAATCACAATACCACATTCCACACCTTTTACAACCTGCAATGTGATCCCAACATGAGCAATGAATGTGTAATATGGAATCGTATGCTAGGACAACAAACATGGGGAATACATACCTTAACAAACACTGGAAGCATATGTGTGCACACACTCCAAATAACATATTGTGGAAGCAGCTTGTGAGGTACTGACAGCATTCACTCTTCGTGAGTATGCACCTTCCATCAAGTAAAGGGCCTCAATGTTACACCAAGTAATGGTATGCTGTCCAAGAAGTATGTCCATGACATTTGCCCACTCACCTGCAACAGAGGCAACCGTGGTTTGCACACATCTTACAAACCATGAAATGGATCCCATATCCGAAAGGTAGCACACAGGAATGGGAAAAGTAGCCTAACCTCACCATTGCATATACCATGGCAAACAGTGCAGACAGTCATGTATGTGTGTATGAAGTATGGGACAACATTAATGTAGAAAATTAACAGATGTCCATCCAAAACAGATGACAGCACATGTTGCAAACTGGTCATGGAGGCTGCCCAGAAACATGCAGCAGCACTGAGGGACTTGCAGGAATGTCTAGCAAGTACTGCCTGTGCAGTACCTGTGTCAACAATTGCCTGGAATCTGCATAAGTGTTGTCTATGGGTTAGGTTAATCAGACAGAAGAGTTGTTGCACAGGCAACATCATCCAGGGCTCTCTACAGGTAGCATATGCATAACATCAAGTCTCCCAAAGGCATGTGTTGCAATGTGTAATGGTGTCAGGAGACCAAGGCTGAAACCTACCGACAGTATTCATAAAGATACATGTGGTGCACAAGCAACACTTCACTCCACCTCAGGGCCACCATCCCCATTATTACCTTGCTGGTGCCAGTGTACACCTTTAGGTTTGCTGTTCATTGGCAGGAACTAGGCCAGTAGACATGGCATTCAGAATTTGGAACACTGCAAAATAACACTAATGTGTGGCCCATAGTTGTCAAGCATCTGCAATAAGGCTGAGGATGGGGAGGGGTGCCATCCTGAAACACAACAGTGAACTGAAGCAGACATCCATAGCTCGCTAAGAATGGCTGTATTTGAACAGAGTCAAGGTCATGAATTGTGCTAGACATAACCCTGACTCCACAGCAATAGTGAAGCCACTGTGTTACACCCCAAGGGCTGTGCACATGAGCTGACCTTGCAATCCAGCAGAGTTGGGGGACATGTGTAGGGTGGAGCGACCAAATAATGGCAAGTGAAGATGGACCATGCTAATATACCCCTTCCAGGAATAGTGACTGCTGTAGGTAACTTAACAGGTGCTGCAACAAACCATTGTGTTAAGGGTGTGCACACTTATGCAACCCACATATTGTATGCATCTCATTCAGCGTCTGCATGACTAACACATTTGTTTGATACTGCATTGGATTGCACAGGTCATATGTCACATATCAGGTGTGTGTAATGTTAACATATGCAGTATTGTGGCCCCACTGCATACCAGGGAAGAGGTTGACATGTCAACAAGGGTGTGTACACTCCTCATATCCACATTAAGCTTTGAAGGTTGTCAGTATAATTGGATTTTATTGCTCATACATGCACTGTTGATGATGATATCTGCAAATCAGTGCTTAGGCCTTAACTATTGACATCAGACATCATATCATTCCAGATATGTGTCAGACAATCACATAGCAGCTGTGAGCAACAGAGCAAACATAACTGCCACACATATACGCATTCAGCAATGGTGTGTACACTCGTGAGGTATGGTGCACAGTACATGCCAGTGTGCTGTACAGGTGTACAGCAATACTGTGTACATGGGTGGAGTGTGTTCCAGGGGAAGGGGCATCACCTACTAACACAACTCATGCATGACAGAGATGTATAATGTTGGTAACAAGGATTGTGTATGGCTGCAGTGCATGCTGTTGAGTGCTATATGGCATGCATGTTGACTGTTGGGTAATGAGAGGTATGTGTAATATCTTTGTGTCACCTCACCTGTGTGTGTGTGTGTGTGTGTGTGTGTGTGTGTGTGTGTGTGTGTGTGTGTGTGTGTGTGTGTGTGTGTGTGTGTGTGTGTGTGTGTGTGTGTGTGTGTGCGCGCGAGTGTGTGTAGAGGTAAACCATAACATACAGGTCTTAAATTACATTTTTTGTTTGCCCCTCACAGGTGGCGAGGTGGGTCAGGGTCCCTCCTGCAGGGAAACTGATGTTAGTATCCATACAGACTCTGACAACGATGATAGGCATGGTGAGGCACAGGCAGGGTTGTCAGGGGCTGAAGCTGTGCCATCAGTTGACATCCCACTTTTATCCATCCCATCCCCACACACATTCTCAATGCCCATACATACCCCATCACCAGTGGCCATAGATGAGGGACAGTTGGCGGGTGGTGGCATAGGACAGGACAGTACGGGGACTATGGCAAGTGTGTCTGTACACAGCAGCCATAGCCGGATGACCGGCGAGGTACCAGACAGGCAGATGTACAGGGCTGCTCGTAGGAGGGCTGCTGGCCATCATGCCGCTGGCAGAAGTGCCACAGCAGGTGTCACCAGACAGGCACATATGGAACATTACACCAGACAGAATCTGAGGATCCAGAGGGCTACTTATTCTGCTGTACATGACAACATCCGTGATCTTGTAGGTGCCCACCGTTATTTTGCAGAGGTCCTGGATAGATGGTTGGGTGAGATGGTGGGAATCCTCGACCATGTGGTGTCTGTGGTAGAGAATGTGGTGGGAGTAGGGCGGCAGCCACGTGGACATAGGTCAGCAACACCAACAGGTGGAGGTCTATGTGGATGTGCAAAAACTCACTGCCGCTACAGTAGTGGCAGTACCAGCAACAGTACTGTAGGGGGTGCTGTCCACACTACAATGGAGCAGGCCATGTGCACGTGATCCTGGCCGGTCCCAACAGGGATGCAGATCCAGTGGATAATTGTCATCATCAGGAGAGAGTAACATATCTGGGATTCTGCCTGGTAGTGCCCATGAAACCCCTGGCAGGCACAGTTCCCGGGTCCATAGCCGGAGACACTGAACTGTACGCCCTGCCATGTATGGTCTGCAGCTGTCCAACAAGCCCCTGTATAGGGCAGCCACATGGCAGACATGTGTGCATACATACACCCACACACTTCATCAACACAGCTAGGGCACCTCCATACCTACACACACCACATCTGCACAGCCCATTTAATAAAGAACCCTCTATCCCACACACATGATGTCAACCAAATGGCTCAGCCTAGGCCTCTGGCAAACCTGCAACACACCCTGTGCATATGATGATACCTGTGCCACATCTCTGTCGTCCATACCATCGATGCAGGGACATGTTGATATGGTTCTGATGCACAGGTTGAATGTCCTAAGATTAGCAATGTAATGCTGTTTAACATGTTTTCAGCTGGAATGATTAATGCTTACATGTCAGGGTGCGTAGCTGTCCAGCCACGATGCATTATAACTGTTATTAACACTGACTGATTGTGGTCTCCATAATGTATTCTGTTTGTGTTCTAGGTGTCTATGTGTCAGCAGGATGTTGGTCTGCTGTCCTGTCCTACAAGGGGTGTAGCACTGTGGTGACACATTGACTGTGTCATATCCCGGGTACAGCTGAACACATGTAACAGGTCTGTATAACAGTTACTGCATGTGCCACATGGCTGATAGGTCTGAGGGGTGTATACAAGTGAGTGCATGGTGGCTGATGTCAGCAGCTCTTCTACAGTGGACAACTGTAAGTGTAATGTGTGGCACACACCAAATGTCTGTGAATAACACACACACACGCACACACGCACATACACACACACACACACACACACACACACACACACACACACACACACACACACACACACACATGCTTTGGTGTTGATGCAATACACAGAGAATACTGTTACACTGATGTACTTCATTTTGCAGTGAACTCATTTTGGCCTATGTAATTCTACCCAGACCAAATTGCCAAAACATCAAATCAGGAAATGATCAGTTCGCCAGTTTAATGTCATTGATGATGGTACTGGCAGGGTATATGTCCTAACATAGGTGTGCTGGTGTGGGGAGCATAGTCTTCCACTTTGGAGGGTGTGGGTGGCATAGAACCACACATAGTGTGATTAAAAACTACTTAACCTGTTAACATAAACTGTACAGTATAACAACACACTAAGTGGGGGGATACCGACAACAATAACCCCAATGTGGGTGGCTGTGGCCACAACAACCACACCCATGTATATCTACCAACTCCTGTATTGCTGTACAGCTGTACAGAGGGGAAGAGGGCATGTACACATCCACTACTAGTTTTGCTTGAATGTATTTCCACAAGATGATTGCTTTGAAATGTTACCTTTAGCCAGTTAGTTCTCAGACAAATGATCTCCTGGGACATATATTTTCTGCAAACTGAAGTAGATCCCTTCACACACACACACACACACAAACACTTACTTAGCAACACTGAGAGTAGAACCCCTACCTAGGTACTTATTGCTACTAATGTGTTTGGCTTTAATTGCACACACGATAGTGCTTTTAGGGTGAGGTGTGTCCCGAGTTTCCTGTTAAGTGAAGAACATCACCAGGTCTTGTACAGTATGGTAATGGGGGATGTACTGGGTGTTAATGAACAATACATAGTATGACATACTGTTATATACACATTGGCAAGCATATATAGTCATAGGCACATTTGACAGACCTGGGTTTAGCAGTGCTAACTACCTTGTCAGTGAGTCCATTCTGTTACAGAGAATTTGCACACAGCACATGCATCATTGGGCAGGATAGTGTAATCAGTTACCTGTATGGTTGATGGTGACAGTGGTCCTCAAACAGTGGACCTTGAGACATGTACTGGGGGTACCATGGTGTAAAGACCGTATACCCAGCACCCACACCCCACACTGGATATTTTACTCACTGAAACCCATGATAATGCTCTGACATACCCACACTCACACACTGACCAGGACTGCAATACAACCCCTTGTCTATCTAATCAGTGCTACTACAGGGATATGCATTTATTGCACATGCCACAGGGATAGTAGGGTGAGGGTTTGTCATGGCTCTTCTAATGTCAGCAACATCACTGTTCCTTATAATGTATGGCAAGGTTTATTGTATTTGGAGAATGTGGCCTCAGAATGCTGTCTCCTACAAATATGCACACACACACACACACACACACACACACACACACACACACACACACACACACACACACACACACACACACACACACACACACACACACACACACACACTTGCCAGGACTCAGAGGGTAACCTACGCCTATCTACCCATTTGCAGAACAGTGTTATGCTGCTACTGCAAGCTCCAGGTAGCCCAGAGGGTGAAAAGTGTAACAAGGTACATTTAACATCAATCAGAGCAGCCATTTCTAAATATGGCAATGGAGGCTGTAGTGGGTGAGAAGGCCCTCAGGGTATTGTCAACTACAAGTTTACAAACACACAGAAACTGTTATTCTTAGTAATGCACACTGACACATTTGTCAGTACTGGGGTCCATAGGTGCAGGTGTTCCTAGGTGTGTAACAGGCTAATGCCCATGGAGAGATGAGAAGAGTAGGGCATGTGGGTACACTGGTATCATGCCACCTGACATTTGTCAGCAGGCCATCTATCAACTGATGCCACTTGAGTGATCCCCATGGTGACAGTTAAATTCAACATCCAATCATCTGTTTTTCTCTTGCAGAGGGCCAGTGAGGTGCTCCAATTGACATGTATGCAATAAGAAGTTATGTACCTACCATAACGTTCCATGTTAGTTGTCTTCATCTCGCCTTCTTTCTTGCTGTTTGGGATCAGAGCCGATCCTCGGCTCTGACTCGGCCATCTTCAATAGCTCGAGAGCTGTTTACTGGCTCGAGGCTACCCCTTATCCCATAATGCCTAGCGATAGCTACCCAGATCTCGTTTAAAATAGCTAAACCAGACATAAGAGGAAAAACCAGTTATCAAAAAACTGGTTGTTCCCAGCATTCTAATATCTAGAATAGTTTAGGAAGACCTGGCCAGAAGAATAACAATAAAAGAATACTCAGCCAGTGAAAAAAAGGAACTCCTCTCAATCCACTAGGACGGGGGAATGGAGGGAGGGACGCAAGAAAGAAGGCGAGATGAAGACAACTAACATGGAAAGTTATGGTAGGTACATAACATCTTAATGTTAAGTTGTCTATCTCACCTTCATTCTTTTTGTTTGGGGCAGCGTCCCTAGCACCTAACACCCTGGGTGGCTCAGTGGAACAGACTCTTCAGAACAGTGGAACCAAAGTCAGCTCTGCTCCGGCAGACCATATCCACCTTGTAATGAGAGATAAAGGTATGAGGGTTTGCCCATGTGGCAGCTGCACAGATGGAATCCATGGGCAACCTAGACTTAAAGGCTACGGATGTGGCTAACGCCCTAGTAGAATGACCTTTCGGTTTAGTTGGTAACTCTTTGTTCCTTAACTGATAAATAAAAGTAATAGTGTGGGACAACCATCTGGATAAGGTCACCTTGGAAACTGGGAGACCTTGTTTGTTTAAGGCATAAGAAAGGAATTATTGGTATGACTTTCTTATTTCTTTAGTTCTGTGCAGGTAAAAACGCAATTGTCTATGAACGTCCAATTGGTGAAGTTTGTACTCTGCCTTGTTGCTATGATTTGGGAAGAACACAGGGAGATCTATAGATTGGTTTAAATTATTTTCTGAGCAGACTTTAGGAAGAAATGAAGGATTAGTCCTCAGAGCAACTCTGTCCTTGTGAAACACCAGGTAGGGAGGACGAACACATAGTGCCTGGAGTTCTGAGACACGCCTAGCTGAAGTGATAGCTACCAGAAAGAGTGTCTTCCAAGACAGAAACTTGATGGAGTAGGAAGCTGCTTGTTCAAAAGGGGGCAGAATTAAAGTTAGGACTAGATTAAGGTCCCAAGGGGGAGGAGGATCTCTCACTGGAGGTCTAAGAAGAGATGTTCCTCTCAAAAATGCTTTACAGAGCTTATGAGACATGTTAGAATTTGACCAACCAATATGAAAATTAGAAATGGCCATTAATTGTACCCTAATCGTAGTGGAAGCGGCCCCAGAGTGAAACAGCTGTGCCAGGAATTCCAGAATTTCGTGGAGTGGTGCTGAGAAGGGATCCACATTCCTAGTATCCTCACAACAAGAAAAACGTTTCCATTTGCTAGCATAAGTTTTTCTTGTTGTAGACTTGTGAGAGGAGACGATAATCTCACATACTGCTGGGGAAATGCTGGGAAGCCTGGCTAAGGTTGGAAGTGGAGCAACCAAGCTGTGAGCTGGCGAGTTTGGAGTGATTGATGCAACCTGCCTGACTGATGAATCAGGAGATCTGGAATTGGGTCCAGAGTCCAGGGTTGATTGAGAAGGTAATGGTGCAAGAACGGGAACCATATCTGTTGAGTCCAGTAGGGGGCAATGAGGATCATTTTTCAACCCAACGATTTTGCTTTCTGTATGAGTTTTGGTATCAGGGGAAATGGAGGAAAAGCATAAAGAAGTCCCTGAGGCCAATCGTGGACTAGAGCATCTCTGTGTATGTGACCTGGAAGTGGAAGAAGGGAGAAGTAGTTGCTGCATTTGCTGTTGAAGGGGGTGGCAAAAAGATTGCAGCAAGACTGTCCCCATTTGCGGAAAATAAGATCCGCAACTTCCTGATTCAGAGACCACTCGTGAGGCATGAGGATAGCTCTGCTGAGCCTGTCCGCTATGACGTTGGATCTCCCAGGGATGTGTGTCGTGATCAGAAAATGTTGGGAGGAAATCGCCCACTGACAAAGTCTAAGTGCTTCTCGACACAGGGGGTAGAATCTGGTTCCGCCCTGCTTGTTGATGTACCACACCACTGACATGTTGTCTGTTTGAATTGCAATGCTCCTGGAAGGAAGAGAGTCTTGAAGAGCTTGCAATGCTAGGAGCACGGCTCTCATTTCTAGGACATTTATATGCAGATGGTACTCATGAGGTTGCCAAGTGCCTTGGACTGTCCTGCCCAGATAATGCCCCCCCCCAACCCTATCAGGGAGGCGTCTGTCATCACTGTGGCTAAAGGAGGGGGTTGTATGAAAGGTCTTCCCTGAGTAACTAATGGAGAGACCATCCACCAAGAAAGGTGTCTTTTGCATGCCTCCGTGATAAGGATCATATGAGACATGGGTAGCTCTTGGAAGGACCACTGTGTGAAAAGAAGCCACTGAAGAATTCTCATGTGAAGGCGCGCTAGTGGGATTAGAAGAATGGTCACTGCCATGGAGCTCAGAGTTTGAAGGACATACCTGACTTGGATCCTTTTGCTCTGCATTAGAATTTGCACCTGTTGGTGAATTGTGGACACTCTTTCTAGTGGTAACCTTGCGAACATATCCCTTGTGTTTAAGTCTGCTCCTATGTAAGTGATAGATTGACAGGGCAACAAGGCAGATTTTTCAAAATTTATTGTAATACCTAGCTGGGTGCAGGATGTGATTGTATAATCCCGTGCTTGCAGGAGTTGATGCCTGGTGGTAGCAGTGAGGAGCCAGTCGTCTAGATATGGAAACACCTGGAATCCTTGACATCTCAGGTGAGCCATGACCATTGCCATACACTTGGTGAACACCCTGGGGGCTGTGGAGAGACCAAAGGGCACAGCTCTGAACTGGTAATGACTGGCCCCCACCAGAAAGCGAAGGAATCTCCTGGAGCGTCTGTCCATCTTGATATGGTAGTACGCGTCCTGAAGATCTATCGAGCACATCTAATTGTCCTGACCCAGAAAGGGTAGAATGGACTGCAGCGTGACCATCCGAAACTTTGTTCTTTGTACAGACTTGTTTAGTCTGCTGAGATCCAGAATCGGTCTCCAGTCCCCTGTCTTTTTTGGTACCAAAAAGAACCTTGAGTAAGTTCCGGATCCGTGCTGGTCTGTGGGGACTTCCTGGATGGCTCTTTTTTCTAGCAATTTTGAAACTTCTATTACTGCTTGCTCCTTCAGATTGGGTGGCACATCTGGAAGGATTTTCTTTGACTGTAAGGGGGGTTGATGGAAGGGAATTCTGTAACCTCCGGATATAATGGACCGTACCCATCTGTCTTTTGTTAAATTTAGCCAGACTTTTGGGTACAGTGAAAGTCTTCCCCCGACTGCCTCCAGAGGTGAGCAGCCGGGCAACCCTTCAGAGATGCTGGAAGGGCTTATCAGAGAAAGATTCTCTGTTGCCCTGGTTCTGTGGACCACCTCTGCCACAAGGGCGGTGTCTATTATTATTGTTTCCCCCCCTGCCTCTGGAGGAAAAATCACTACGTGTGTCAGGCAAGGCTCCCTGAGATTTACGGAACCACATTTTCCCACTCTTCTGACCCTTGGGGTAAGGTCTAGAGGGAGTGGAAAAACAGACTCCCACGGCACAGAGAGTCTTGCCTTCTTGCTCACACCTAGTCAACATGTCTTTCACCTGTGGCCCAAAGAGAAAGGAGCCATCAAAGGAGGTATTGGTGAAGGATGCTCCAAAGGGTTCCGCAAAGTGACACAGCTGCATCCACGCATGCATCCTAAGGGCTACACCCGTGCCCGCGGCTCTACTTGCTCCATCGGCTGCACAGGAAATGAACCTCATGGAGGAGTTAACTACAGAATTAAGCGTCGCTAGCTGGGAAGCTACTTTGGCTTGTGCTCCCTCAGCTGTAGGATCTTGAAGGGTATCTCCAAGCTCTTTAAGGAGATCCCTTTGAAGTTGAGTAAAATGACATAGATAGTTCAGTGACATCATGGAGAATGTCGCTGAAGCAAACATTCGCTTTCTGTACCTGTCCATCGCCCTAGACTCCTTGTTAGAGGGATGAACAGATGAAGAGGTCTCTGCTAGCTCTTTTTTGGTGGCTGCTGCTACTACCATGGTATCAATGGGCACACCCTTAGAAAGGAACTGCTTATCCTGGGAGGCTGTAAAAAATTTACTAGGTCTCCTCAGCGTTGGTTCCACTGTGTCCGGAGCTGACCAAGCCTTATGAGCCACTACGGACATAAGTGGGTCGAAAGGCAGAGAAACCCAGGAGGTGGAAGGTCGGGAACCGAAAGCATTCAGGAATACAGACTCATCCTCGGTAGGGGCTAGGGGATTCCAGTTCCCCGTCTGATTAAGCATTTCCAGGATGTCCGAGAAGGAAACATCTTCAGAGGGAGATCTCGGGGACCCTTCCGATTCATCTAAGTCTGTATCAAAAGTGACAGACTCAGGGGAGTCAATGTGCTTCCTCTTGCACTTCCTCTTCCGAGAGGGCTCCTCTGAGTGATCAGGGGAGGCCTCGGAAGAAGAGGAAACACCCAATGGGGTGTCCTGGAGCCTTGGTTCCCCATGCTTGGGGTCTGGAGGAGGAGCAGAGGTTGGCACAGGCACTATGGAGGATGGAGCTGGTGGGGCTGGTAGTGGAGCTGACTTGGGGGACAGCACACTCCGCATGACCTCAAAGGCATCCCTGTCTCAAGGCAGAGAAAGCTCCAGTTCCAAAGAAATAGGAATCTTTCTCCGCACCGAGGGGGACAGCTCCGAGGACAATGTTGGAGCCGAGCTCACCTGCGCCGATGTTCTGAGATGGAGAATGGGGTCGCCCCTCGGAGCCGACGAGGGAGCCTCGGCATCCAGATCCCTCGATGGAAGGTACCATTGAGGTACCTGGAGCCGACGTCGGAACCGAAGGAGATATGGTTATCGGAGCCGACGGTTCCACTACTTGAACCCCAATGAACTCCGGCTCCGAACTCATTGGAGTCAGAGGAGGAACATCAAGTGAAGTGGACGGAGCCGATACCTGTTGAGGAGGGCTGGACAATAATTTAGCTAGTGCCTGCGACTTTAGCAACCTATTGACTACTCTCTCCAGATCATGATCCAACAGCCTAGAGGATCGAGAGGAGTGAGAGGATTGGTGGCTACACTCACTTTGAAGTAATGGAGACCGAGGAGCCGAATGCACCGACTCTAAGGAAGGGGAACTCAGCCTATTCTGGCTCCGGGATGGCTCCAAAGCATCAGATGGAGCCAACGAGGAGGTTGTCTTGTCGGTGCCAGCCGGAACCAACTTAGAAGGTAAATCCTGCACATGAGTCAGATCCGAGGGTGGAGCCGACGGCTTAGTGGATTCTGGGGATTTCACTGGCTTTGAACTCTTTGCCGGTGAATCCTGGGGTTTTAACACACCCCTAAGAATCAGTTTGTTCTTACTCTCCTGCAGGACTCTTGGACTAAAAGCATGGCAAATAGAACAAGAGTCCTGCAGGTGAACAGCGCCCAAACAGTAGACACAACTAGTGTGCCCATCTGTCAGAGACATTTTCTGACAGCATGAGTCACACTTCTTGAATCCAGAAACCTTAGCTTCCTTAGACATGACTGTACCAAGAAGAGGGAAGACTAAGTAAGTAAATACAGACAAAAAAACAGTGCTACACTAGACAAAATACACCAGTACTATCTATAACTATGAAGGAAATCTAAGATATAATATAATTAAATATTATTATTTATTTATTTTTTTTACAATAAGGGAAAAAAGAAGTAGGAGAGCCTCTAAGTTAAATGGCTAACCTATGGAGGAGGGGCAGAGAACTCTATAACTTAAATGAGTTCTGTCAAAAAAGGTAGAGATACTACAGAAAATATAACTACAACACGTATAACTCACTCCAAACAGAAATGATACTAGAAAATTTAAATTCTAAGGAAAGTTTACACAAAAAGTTAAATATACGAGCCTGAGCCAGAAAAACGACACCCTCGCAGCTAAAGCAGCAAACAAAATCTGGGTAGCTATGGTTCATAGGTTCATAGGTTCATAGGTTGGTACTAGGCTATCAGCCCTAGGGCCTATACAAGCCTAGCCATAACAATTCCCTGGCTATTTCTTCCCACATTATTTACTTTCCTGGACCCCTGTCTAGCAGGGCAACTTACGTGATCCCTGGGATGAATTTCCTTTCTCCCATCCAATCGTCAAGGTTCCTCTTGAAGTGGTCCAAAGAAGCACTCTGCTTGACATGTATGGGCAATCTATACCAGAGTCTGGGGAGTCTCTGGGTCAGGAACCTATCCCTCCAGCATGTTTTGTTTATTGTGATGACAAGGTTTAGATCCCTGGAGCATGTAGCTCTGAGGGATTGGGATTTCTTTAAGTGTAGCATGCCCAACAGCTCTGGGTTTGACATGGCCTTGTATGTTAAGCAGAGATCGCCTCTGAGTAGACGATATGCGACAGAGTATAGTTGGAGTTTTTTAAGGTGGTCAGCGTAGGGCATCTGCTTTAGGCCTGTGATTCTTTTAGTGAGGTATTTCTGAGGCCTTTCCAGTTGTTGCAGATGTCTTGAGAGGTACATACCAAATGGGGCATTGTATTCTATAATGGGTCTAATGAGGGATGAGTACAGTGGGACAATGACCTCCTTTTTTCTGGATGAAAAGCCCTTCATGATGAGGTGTGCCACATAGAAGGATTTCCTGACTGTTGTGGTGATGTGGTTATCGAAGGTGAGACCACTGTCCACCTGTGTCCCTAAGTCTCTTATCACACTTTCTGTGTTTAGTGTACTGCCACCTATATGGTAAATCATGGATACATGTTTTTTCCCAAAGGGGATAACAATACATTTCTTGGCATTGAGCTTGAGCCCATGGCTATGGCTAGGCATTATGGGATAAGGGGTAGCCACGAGCCAGTAAACAGCTCTCGAGCTATTGAAGATGGCCGAGTCGGAGCCAAGGATCAGCTCTGATCCCAAACAGCAAGAATGAAGGCAAGATAGACAACTTAACATCATATGTTATATAACATGGCCAGTGTCTGGGTTAGAGACCTGTACCCAAGCACGTTCTGTTGTCAGTGGTAGTCTGGTTGAGGTATCCATGGCATGTAGTGCATACAGGGTGGGGTTTCCTAGCTGTGGCATTCATAACACAGCTGGGCAGATATGTAAGTGTCAGTCAATCATAGATTGCCTGTAAGCAGCCAAGATGGATACCTGACATCTGCACATCTGTACGGAGGATAGACAGAAAACAGTTAGCCAACAGGTTCTGCAGTAGGATGAATGGTTTGACAGATAAGACGTCTGACACTAATAGGTATGCCGTTACTACAGGACAGCAGTCCTCAATGACATGTCCTAAACACATAGTAGTCTACAGTTAATATCCACATATCAGATCAATATCCAATAGGAGATATTTAATAACATACAGCTCACACACCAAGAACATGATAGTCAGGACTCAGAGCCCAGCTTTGCAAGAAGGGGTGTATGGTTCCAGTACTACAATCTGCAATCTACTCTTACTTGGAAAAGCACTGCTAAAAGTAGTAACGTAATGATACAATGCATGCATGTGTGACTGCATATAACCCAGGATACTACCCATGTATGAAACACATACAAAGAGGAAAGACTGTTGTACTAGCCATGTATACTCAGGTGTCCCATACAGTACACTCACACGCCTTGCTATTGTAATGACAGCACATAAAAGCATGTTATGTACATGGAATTAAATACACTTATTAAAGATGTCATTACCCTGCTATTTTATCAGACTGGAATGTGATCACTGGTTACCAGGGCTGAGCTATGCTGAGCAGGTGTAAGCATTGCAGGTGTAAGCATTGCTTAAATGTAAATGCTAAGCACATTTGTGCACTGGTAAGCAAAGCCTACACGGTGTAAGCACCTATTCGTTTAACCATACGTTAGCACTGCTTACCATCGCGCAAACCTGCGCAAACCCACTTAAAGCTGCTCAAAACTGCCTTAACCACTCTGTATCCAAGAGTCCTTGTTTTGCCTAGCAACAAAATAAACAGCCTTTACAAGTCTTGAACCCAGGATCTGGGCACTATAGTCACAGCAGTTAACCACTAAGCCACCTGAACTGTGAAGACAACTGCAGTTTTTTTCAAATATATCATTCAGTACACATACTGAACAGTAGTGAAGGACTGCTTTGACTACTACAATTGTTTAGTACTTGTAAATGAAAATAGTGTTGCATCAGTCATGTTTTTATATCTAAATATACCCATATCGCATATGGTGGGATACATCTGACAAGGTATATACAACACTCATGTTTACACATAAGGATATGGATATATATATATATATATATATATATATATATATATATATATATATATGTATATATATACATATATATATATATATATATATATATATATATATATATATATGTATACATGTACACACACACACACACACACACACACACACACACACACATATATATATATATATATATATATATATATATATATATATATATATATATATATATAAAAAACATACCTCAGCACCATAAGTCACAACCACTTAGTGCAAGGGAATGCAATGTAAGTATTGCAGGTATAAATGTAGAATGTTGCTACAGTAACAGGGGTTGTGTCAACAGACATGTTGTGTAGGAAGTCACTTCTGATACTGACATGTACGCCATCAGTTACTGACAGACATCATAAAATCATCATAGTGAAGTACCACACAAATTACAGTAATGATCCTGTGGAATACAGCAGAAATATGACCAATAAACGTGGACAGTCTGACACAATCTGGTCAGTCCACTGGCATACACAGAACTCCTCAGTGCAAGACGTGTGGACCAAGCCTGGCAAAGGGGATGTTTACACCCATGAGAATGGGGATATCACACAAATGCTGGAATAGATAAGCTCACACAGTTGATGCATTCACACCCTCCTGTCTGTCCTAACACATATTAACTGGAGAAGCAGAGGTCTCAAGCCCACATACTTCCCACTAGTTAGTGATATACATCTTCACAGCATCCCACTGCTTTTTCAGAAATACACAACACATATGGTGGCCAGGCAACAGTACATCTGACAAATATCTGGACATAACATCACACTAGGTAAATACACAGAGCTGCTAGGCATGCCACAAAGCACTGTGTAAACTACAGGCAGACTGCCACAACACTGACCCAAGTTTCCTATGGAGGAATACACATGTACTTGCAAATATAGCAGGCACTACAGGCATATAACAGCATGGGGTAACAGACACCAGTGTGAAAGTACATACCCACAACCAATCTCAACACAGTCACAGTCACATTATAGTAAGCCTAATTAATAGTACAGTATATGGACTGTGTGAACAAAACCATCCTAATATTTGCCACTCACACACTAACCCTACATATACTGGTCCAATTCACAGTGTAGTCTGATGCCTGAATGTGGTATGGGACATGTCTCAGTCTGGCCCTACAAACATATACTTTGATAGGGTACCAGAAATTGAAGCAGTATGCAACATCAGCTAGAACAGGACCAAGAACACTGACATCTACCACAGTCTGTACACAGGCTAAGTAATATATTCACAGTACACTGCTACACAATACTGACACTCTGTCAACAATCACCATAAGTACACAGACCTCACTACCATACAGACTACAACAGAATGCCCAGGTATTGTTCTCAAATATAAGGCCTACTATACATAACATGTCTAGCAGTCTCATATATCACTGGCTTGTTATCAGAAATGATGTCAGTAAATAATGATATACTGTACATATACACCTCTTACTGCATGACATATGGACAAAGGGTGACAGACTTGGGGGACAGACACACAAACACATGGCCAATATTGACATATTGCTGTGATGAACTAAGAAAATTCCTGGTGTAACAGGGTTTGTTGTGACATATCTCTTCTGAGGGATATGAAGTCAGTAACACACATGGATGTCACCATGTACTGACTGCAATCATCAGAGTATGCTACTGCATTTCTAAATATAGGAAACGTGTAACATACCACATCTAAGTCTCCAAACTCTGGCTAGTCTGCAGATAGCCCTACAGGTGAGAGTTTCATCAACCACATAACACTGTCATGCCAGGCTTTAAATCATGTAGAACAGCCATATCCAACAAACCCTGTTAAACCAACATTACTTCAAATATAGAACACCAATACTTACATTCTGTTCCCATGTCTGGAACATCCCTCCTGTTTGTTGGCCTGTCTCCACAGTGCATGTTGTAAGAGGTATTTCCAACTACCCTCTGTGATGTTGTTTGTCAGACACCCACATGAAGTCCTGCTCACAATGAAGGAAAAGGGCCAGCACCCACATTAAGTGCTTAGTTATAGGAGTATCTTTCCATACAAGTGGCTATAGGAATGATACCACAGCTGTTCCCCATGCAATTAGCAAGAGGGGGGACTCCAATTCATGCACAGGCCATCAGCTGATCATGAGCATTACCTACAAAAGTTAAGCTGCTGCCTATGCAAAACAGATGTACTTTTCCAAATCCACCAGAGAGGGAGAGAGAGAGAGAGAGAAAGAGAGAAGGAAGGGAGTTAGAGCCAAGCGTGTTTGTGTATGACCCATGGGTGGAGAGTGGTATTTGGGTATTATAACGGTTGCCTATATTGTTTACTAATCCATACTGTCACATAGTAATTTCACATGCCTGTACACATTTATGGCTGTGGATTATCTACAACAACTTGTACAGTGTTTGAAAACTGTTGGCCTTGTAATGTGAGAATTGGGACATATAGGTCCTCAATATAATGATGTAGCAAAACCCACACTACAATGGATCTTGTCATTACACAATCACCCCCAACAGGATACTGATGACACACACACACACTTACCAGTACTAAGTTTCAAACCCCTACCTGACTATGTAGTGGTATTACAGTGTAACACAGTTATTGCGGGTGCCACAGAGCTTTCATTTTGTGAAGCTGTCCGTATGTATCTTTGAAGGTGAGTGACATCAGCAGCAGTGCTAAAGGAGGGGTAAGGGAAGTGTAGTAAGTGCGAATGTCCACAAAATCAGGTGTCAACAAAGACACTCACACACTCTCTCACAGAAACACACACATTATCACAGTTGGCCGGATCAGTATTAGAACTCCTACCTAACTAGTTTGCTATACTACAGTATTACACAGTTATCACAAGTGCCACAGAGCGTATAGGGCTGAAACATGGCCAAAGGGTTATTTCAAGGTGACTGACATCAGCAGGTGTGCTAAAGTAGGGCAATGAGAGGTGTAGTGAGTGTGAATGACTTCAAAATCATTCATCTGCACACACACACAAACACACACACACACACACACACACACACACACACACACACACACACACACACACACACACACACACACACACACACACACACACACATTCCAGTACTGAGATCCATAGGTTCATTGCTTCACAGGCATGTAGTAGGTGAATGGGCCTGAAGGCTGTACAAGGCTAGGCCAAGGGAATACCTTGGCATCAGGCCACATGACAATAGTCCCCAGGTGTGGCTCAGGGGTGTAGTCCCTGGAGTGGTCCCCATGGGTGGGTATTGTATTCACCATCCACTCATCTGGGTTACTATTGTGGGTGGCCATAAAATGGACAGTGTCTGGGTTGTGCACATGTCCCGCACGCATGTTCTTTGACGTGTGGAAGTTTACTTGAGGTCTCTGGGGTATGTTGTGTGGACAGATTTTTATCTTCTGATGTAGTATTCCTGACCTCATTTGGTGAGACCTGGCTATGTAACTGAGGTTGTGCTTGCACCTACATTGACAGCATGATACAGGTATTCAGTGGAGTTAGTGGCATCTGTCCATACAGGGCATGTGTATAAGGCATGGTATTCCCTTTGTGTGTTACGTTTGCAGACTCTCCAGTTGTTGCAGGTGTCCAGTGGGGAACATAGTAAAAGGGCTCTATACACATTTATTTCCCTACTGAGGGGATAGAACAGGGTGCCATGTCCTTTTACTTCTTGGATAACACACACTCACTCAGGAGATGTGACACATCAAAGTACTTTCTGATGTCAGTGGCACTGTTGTTGTCAACAGGCATGTAGTTCACTGCACTCACACTGTGGTTACTATCTGTGAGGTAAGATGCAGGACACTACCAATACATGGAGTTGTTGCCTAGCCAAGTGTGTTTGTGTATGAGACATGGATGGAGAATGTTCTCTGAGTAATAGAAGGGTTGCCTATATTCTTCACCAATCCATAATGTCACATGTAGGGCTATGAATTGTCTACACCAACCTCTCCGGTGTTTGACATCTGTCTTTCTTGTAAGGTGGACACTGTGACATATACTAGGTCCTCCACATAATAATTTAGCAAAACCCACCCCACAATGGATCCTGTTATTACACACTCACAGCAACCACCACACAGGATACTGATGACAGACACACACATACACACACACACACACACACACACACACACACGCACACACGCACACACACACACACACACACACACATTTGCCAGTACTGAGATTCAAACACCTACCTAACTACGTATTGTGACTACAGTGTACCACATTTATCGCACGTGCCATGGAGCTTATAGGATGGATGCTGTCCCAAGGTACTTTTAAGGCGAGGAACATCACCAGCCCTTGTAAATACTGGCATTGGGTATTACAGTGAGTGAGAGATCCTAAAAATAACTGTACCCTACACACACATTTGCCAGGGGTGAGGTTCAAACCTCTATCGAACAATCTTGACAGACCATTATGTTACGCATTTACCACATGCACCGCTGACCTTACGTGGCTTAGGGTTGGCAACAGGTACTTCTAAGGTGGATGATATCTGCAGGACTGCTAAAGTCAGGTTCTGAGATGTGTACTGGGTGTAAATGTGGCCAAATTCTTTGAGGTACAGGCATACATATGTACACACACAAACACTTGGCATGGATGAGATACAAACCCATACCTATGTAGTTACTGCTACTATATTGTTCCGCATTTGCGGCACACGCCATAGAGCTTATATGTTAAAGAGCTGTGCCAAAGTATCTTTGAAGGTGACTAACATCAGCAGCAGTGCTAAAGGAGTGGTAAGGGGATAGTAGTAAGTGTCAATGTCCATAAAATCAGCTATCATCAAAGACACACATACTCTCTCACACACACACATTTGCACAGTTGCCATGTCTGGGATTAAAGCTCCTACCTAACTAGTATGCTACAGTATAGTATCACGTAGTTATCGCATGCACCACAGAGCTTTTATGTTGGAGAGCTCTCCACATGTATCTTTGACGGTGACAAACATTGCCAGCAGTGCTAATGGAGGGGTAAGGGGAGAGTAGTAAGTGTCAATGTCCATAAAATCAGGTATCATCAAAAACACACAAACTCTCTCACACAAATGCACACAGTTTTACAGTTGCCATGTTTGGGATTAGAATGCCTACCTAACTAGTATGCTTCATTATAGCATTACACAGTCATCGCATGTGCCATGGAGATTACGGGGCTGGCACTTATCCAAAGGGTTATTTCAAGGTGACTGACATCAGCAGGCATGCTAAAGTAGGGCAATGGGAGGTGTAGTGACTGTGAATCGCCTCAGAATCATTCATCTCCACACACACACACACACACACACACACACACACACACACACACACACACACACACACACACACACACACACACACACACAGTTTTACAGTTGCCATCTCTGGGATTAGAACTCCTACCTAACTAGTATGCCACACTATAGCATTATACAGTTATTACAAGTGCCACAGAGCTTATGGGGTTTGTACTTGTCCAAAAGATTATTTCAAGATGACTGCCATCAGCAGGCGTGCCAAAGTAGGGCAACGGGAGGTGTACTGACTGTGAATAGCCTCAGAATCATTCATCTCCACACACACCCACACACACGCACACACACACACACACACACACACACACACACACACACACACACACACACACACACAGTTTCACATTTGCCATGTCTGGGATTAGGACTCCTGCGGTAGTGTTGTTGTCTCACAGTAAGATGCTGTCCGGTTCGATTCTCAGCTAGACCGTCTTCTGCATGGAGAGATGCGTGAATGGGCGTACCTTCCTTGAAGGTTGTGTGTCAGGGCTGGTAACTCAGCATGTAAAAATCAACTACCAATCATTAGCGGACCGGAGTTCCACTGTGGCGACCCCTAACCGGGAAGTGCCAAAAGACACAACAACAACAACCTAACTAGTTTTCTACACTACAGTATTACACACATATCACAAGCGCCATGCAGCTTATAGGGCTGAGACTTGGTCAGACGGTTATTTCAAGTTGACTGACATCAGCAGGAGGTCAATGGGAAATGCAGTGTGTGTGAATGGGTCATAAACCATTCCTTTGGAAACACACACATACACTCAGCCACACACAACTTAACATTTGACAGGACTGGGTATACAAATGCTAGATAAATACTGATTTGTACTATCGTGTTACACAGTTATCATATGCACCACAGACACTATAGGGCTGAGGGCTACCAAAAGCAATGTCTACAGTAATTGACATCAGCACATCATGTGATATCGGCCAATTGGAAGTGTGGTGGGAGGGACAGGCCTCATGATAGAAATCTGTATGTCACTGTCTGTCTCTCTTCCCCACACCTCTGCGTGTGTATGTTTCACACATTATAGTGTGCTGGCCTGGGATATATGTGAGTATTCCTACCCAATGTGTGTGCAAAGCATGAATGGTGTACAATGTGGTGTGTGTGCACAGACATCTGCGACTGACAGATATGTATAGTCCACTGTGTTGTCAGACATGGGCTTCATTTCTCTAAATGTAGGAGCATGCCCACTATGACCTTCTGTATTGACTGTGTGAATCCATTCCAGGTAGGTTGTACACCAGTCCAGGGTTTGGTGTTCTGCATCTACAGCTAGCAACCTGTTTCTGCAGGATATCTGTAGATAGGTTGATAATATGGAGTCACAATTGGTGACATATCCAGGGATACTGTAACTATTGTGTCTGCACTGCTTGTGTTACATGGTTAGTGTTAGCAGAGATATTCAGATATATGTACTGTTTTACACTCTGATATATTATGTCATCAACTACTGGCAGATATACTTATTTGCTCACAGTTATTTCATGGGAAATACAAGATGAATGAAGCTGTGCCCAGTATTGTGGTCTGCAGCCTACATATTCTTGCACACTCATGCCATTCTGGAGGGGTAGCTGCAGGCACTTGCTGATGGGTCTGTGTAAATGGTCCAGCACCTTGTTACTGTGGTGGCTGAGGATCCCCTTTTTGTACATATATCAACGTAACAGAATGGCCATATCCTGCTGTGGCCATACCTCTCAGCAGTATAGATTCACCCAGGTTACACAGAGGCAGGGGTCATATATCTGGTTGGTTCCCCTTCACATTGTGGTTTACAAGCAGGTTTGTAGCCACCCATTACTGGGTTTGCAGGCAGGGGTACTATGGGCACACATCAGAGTTTCAGACTTCACACACTCCATAACGTCCATGCTTCTACACCCCCACTCTGTTATTCTATCCCCTTCCTAAGATTATGCAAGCGATATCTGAGAAGTATCCCTATAGTTGTCCCTTCATCCCAGCAGTATTTAGGGGTTTGTCCACAGTTCGTGCAGTACAACATGGTGGACGTGCTACTAGGATTTGTCAACATGGCCTTGCATCTGTGTTCTGTTGACTGTGTTATGTTGTTAGCTGTGACACCATGAGATATACATTGTCACTACAGGTGAGGAACAGGCCTTTGACAGAGGACTGTAGGCCATTTGGTAGTGATGCAGGCCATTTGTAGCAGGACAGTGTATCCTGTCACTCCTACATTCCCAGGTTGTGAGCCACTGGATTCCCCTGGGGTGACAGGGTAAGTGTGCAAGGTGTTAATGGCAATAGTTCCTGTCCATATTAATCCATTGGTCTGGATGCTGGCAGGGTGCTGCTTACAGCTACGGACACACCTGCATGGGATACCTCTTCAGCATGCTGCATTCTGTGGGTATTCCCATACAATAGTGGGGTCATACTGTACTCATTCCCAGCAGCAAGGATATAACCTGTGATAAACCTGTGGCTGATGATGGGGTGAGCTGAGTGCATTTGTGATATAGAAGCTTCTTGCAGCTGACTCACAGATATACCTGGGACATTCCCCTTATGCTGCCTTGTGTGAGAACATAGGCAGTCTCTCATTACTTCATAACTGTGCCTTTTGTGGTCTGCCAGTGATTGGCTAGACTACATCAGTATTCCATACTACACAGACAACTAATGTGCTGCTAACCTGTATGTACAATTCCAAAGGTTTGTGCAGAAGACAGTTATATTTTATGTACTCTGTCTAGAGTACTTCCACCTGTGTACTGTGTGTATGTCTGGGCCCACATTCATGGCATGTCCATCTTTCAGACGGTGACAGACATTGACATATAGACAATGAGTATGGACGACTGCTGACATGGGTATTGCTGAGAAGCATAGTGGTTGGCACTGCAGTTGTCAGAACATGGCCCTGTCATCAACAATACCAGCCATAGGCCACTGAGACACAACCCTCCATGCCTACATGCTGACCACTTCCAGTCAATACTGAACACACAACCTAACACACAGACCCCCTGCATATTGTACACATGCAACAATCTATCCTGTAAATTGGGCCAGCTCAGGTAATCTGTGCTCCACTGTTATTAAACCCACATGTACATGTTACTGCACTTCTACATAGGATTGTGGGGGGGCACACCTGGTGACTTTAAACATTTGCTATGACTGCACTGGTATTTCAGGTACTCTGTTGGCTTCCATTTCATTTTGTATTCTGACCTATCATGCAGACTGGAGGCATATCAGTAGAGTACAGATCTTAGGTTTTATTGACCTACATATGTTTCAGACTTCTTACCTTTCAGAATTAATATACAAATGCCAGACCTGTTGTAGTCTGTCTCTGTAGGTCTGGAGGGGGGCTGTTCACCATTGCCATCAATTGGAGGCCTTAGCCCAGCCTTTCTTTATGGTCATCTACACCTGTCCTGCTGGCTGAAGCTGGTGTTGGGTATGTGAGTCTCACTGACATGCATGTATGTGTCCTATGGACACACATTTGGGTCACCACATGTACTGCAGTGGGATTTTTCACCTTGTCTAGTACTGCCTAGTAGGTTGCACCAGTATTTGTTATGGATTTCATGCTGCCCATATAGGTGTCCACTATCTGCTGCCATCCCATTCAGCCACCCGATTCCCTTGCATGCTCACGTCCATACCATAGATACAACTATCAGAACATACTACTCCATTCAGCAATCGATAGGAAGATTAACTTACCTTGTGGCTGTGCCAGTATTGAGGACGGTGCTGGAGAGCTAACTATGTCAGATGCACATAATACACTCCCTATACATAGTAAAGCACAGGTAGTGTCATGTTTGGCATCCCTTTTACTGTATGCATGAGTCAGAGAGAGGTGCCATTCCCTGGGTCCCTATGGCATCAGTGTATGTGCTATGCATTGCCTCTTTACCAAGCCTGGGCATACTGGGCACCCCTCCTTCTGCCTATATGGGGCAGGCTCAGGTTGTTCCTCCTCTGAGTCCCTCTGTACCTGTGATGGCCTTGGCAATGGTGGGGGTCTGTGTGGCCTTGCCCAGTGCTGTTCCTGCTGCAGCTGTTTCCGCAGGACCATATTGTGTAGCATGGCACATACTATGAACATTTGTGTACAGGTAGCTGGAGAGTACTGCAAGGTTCTATCAGATATGTCCAGGCTTCCCAAACACATGCTCTATTATGATTCTGGTTTGTGCGTGTGCCTCATTATGGAGTTCTTGTTCGGGTGTGTGTGCATTTCTGATGGGTGACATCAGCCACGGCTCCAGTGTGTAACCAGCATCCCCCACTAGGTGGCCATATGGGATGTCCCCACTGGCAAATGATGCCAGATGTGGGAGTTGTGATAGCTTCCAGGGCTGCCAGCACACACATTCAAGATAATGCCCTGGGCATCGCACATGTCTTGGCAGTTGATGAATGAGAAACCTTTGTGGTTTATGTAGACCCTACCCCGCTCACTGGGTGGTGTTTTGATGTGTATGTGCTTGTAGTCTATAGCACACACTACCTCAGGGTATTCTGCTATTTGGTAGAAGAGATGCATATTGCTGGTCAACACCTCACAGGTGTTGAGGAAATATATATGCTCACCGGCATGTGCTGACCAGGAACTGGTGGAGTACCCTGGATGCTGATGCCTGTGAGATCCCCCTGATATCCCCAGTTGGCCTTTGGAAGGTACCTGTGGCTAGTATTCTTAAGCCGACACATACCTTGGTATCCACTGGGATGGGTTCCCCTCTGTTGGTTCTGTGTGTGAGGTGTGGCAGGCATAGCTCAACAATTTGCTGTAGAATGTCCCTGTCCACCCTACAGTGCTCCACTATCTCCAGCTCATGTAGCCCCTGGTAGGTTACCCTGGGTCTGTACACTCTTCTGCATCTCCTCACTGTGGCTTGGTTATCAGCATTCACATCCTCACCTCCCTCAGCCTCTTCCATATATTGATGTATGAGAGCAACAGCAGCCCCTAACATTTTATTAGTTTTGTCAGGTAAAATTTCCCCGTCTGTGTACACCGGTTGTGTAGAGTTTGTGGGAAAAACCAGACTGGAATGTGTTTGCATAGTTTATAGTAGTGTGCTAGGCTGCTCCATCTGTAATTGGCTGATTCGGATACATTTCACTTGCCAGCTATGCTAGTTCTCCTTGATTGCCTTCCTACTGCTGTTTTCCCTTCCCATTGCCTTCCCATTTAAGCCCCGAGGCACAGCGCACATACCCAGTGCTCAGATGTAAACAGAGCTGCTATTTCCTGTTTTTTTTTTGTTTAAAACCCAATGCATGGTGCACACACACCTGTTTAGGCAATGTAAACACTGCTAGGCAGCCTCAGACATACCCCCTTCCTTAACTGTGCTTAGCTAAGGGCAAACATGGGCCACAGAGCTCCAAAAAGCTTACAGCATGCATGACACTCCCCCTTATGAGGTCATCTACCTCTTATACTTATACCATGGTGTTGTTGCACCTACACGATTGGGTGCAAGCTAACACTGAGAGGAAATCTGTGATTCAGTATCAATCCCCTCATTTGCATAAAACAGGATGCTAATTCATAGTTACCACACTCACACTGAGCCTTCCCCCTTAGCAACCACTATTCCCTGGTATTGTCTTATGCATGCCATTGACTATCGTGGCAACATGCTGATTTGGGTTTAAAAGCTTATTTCCAACTTTTTTCTTATTTTCGGGCTGATCCTGTTTGCGCACCGCTGCCCTACGCTTAAATGACCGAAATCAGCCAAAAAAAAAGTTATTTTTTATACTTTGCAACTATTTCTCATGCCAATGGCCATATATTTGGCCATTGGCATGCCTACTACATTGAATACATGCTTTCTTTAGAGCTGTCATGCTTCCGTTTTGTAATTTGCAGAAATGTATTCGGTTAGTAACCAAACACATTTCTGCAGGTTACACTATTCCTGCACAGATGCCTGCCTGCTTCCTGGATCACTAATTCACCTCATTTGCATGGTTTTCACCAGCAAATGGGGTAATTAGCATATAGCAGTGGTGTCCATCCAGGAATAGTATAGGAGCACTTGTGCACGTCCCGGGAGCTCATTCCTGGATTGCTCGCCGGCCATATTGCGTGCAGCAGCTCTTGCACTATTCCTGCACTCCATGCAGAGCTTGCTGAATCCGGGGGAATGACATGAACTTGTTGAACTATGTCATTTTTTTAAATTTTATTTTATGTGTGCTACAGCAAATGCTGTGAAATGTATTGACTTAATTTTACTTCATAGCATTGGTGAAAGGGGATGGTTAACAATTAAAATGATAGTGAAATGATGTAATAACTTGTTAGATGGCAAAGGTTATGGAGTTTTCTTTGTTAGTTAGGAAAGTGTTATAGAAAAAGAGAGTCCACCAGATTTACGAAGCCCGTTATAGCATGCAGGAATAGTTTAAGAGCTATTTTCGGCAATATGGCCAACGTGCGATCCAGGAACGAGCTCCCGGGACGTGCATGTGAGCTCTTAGGCTAATCCTGCACGGACCGAGCCCCTGTATGCAAATTACCCTCATTTGCAGGTGAAAACCATGCAAATGAGGGTAATTTGCGATCCAGGAAGCCGGCAGCTGTCAGTGCAGGATGAGTGCAATCTGCAGAAATGTACTCAGTTAGTAACCGAGTACGTTTCTGCAAACTACAAAACGGAGCTATGACAGCATCAAATAAAGGCTGCATATCATTGATGAAGCATGCCAATGACCAAGTAGAAGACCATTGGCATTGCAAAATGTGTAAAAAATAAAAAAAAACAACTTTTATTTTTTTGTCGCCGATCTTGCCTGATTAAGCATAGGGCAGCGGCGTGCAAACGGGATAGGGGGAAAATAATAAAACAAATCTAAAATAAGCAGCCTAACTAAAAGCAGTATTCAGCCATGCAAGTCAGTGGCAGGCATAAGAATACCTGGCCATTGAGTAATGGTTGCTAATGGGGAAGGCTCAGTGTGGGACATGTATCTATGCATTAGCAGGCAATCCTATGCAAATGAGGGGAAGGATAGTGAATCCCAGATTTCCTCAGGGTGTGAAGCAGGTCCCAAGAGTGTAAGTGTAGAAATAGCTGGGTGCAAGACTAGGAGATAGATGACATCATTGGGGTGTGTGTCAGGAATACTGTAAGTGGTTTGGAGCCCTGTGGCTCGCGACTGCTCCTAGCTTAGCACAGCTAAGCTAGAGGTGTGTTCAAGCTGCCTAGCACTCCTGACAAAGTGTAAGCAGGTGTGCCTTCTGTGCAGGACTTGTGTGTAGGTTTCACAGGAAGATAAAGGAAGTTAAACCAGGAAATACCAGCTCTGTGCACATTTGAGCACTCTGCGCGGCACACACACAGGCTCAAACAGGGAGACAATGGGAAGGGAAAACAGCAGTAGGAAGGTAATCAAGGAGAACTAGCTGAGCTGACAGGTGAAATGTATCAGACACAGCCAATCACACAGGCAGCAGCCCAGCCCAGAGCACCACTATAAACTATGCAAATACCTTTCCCCCTTGTTATTCCCAATAACTCTGCACCACCGGTGTATACAAATGAGGACATTTTATAAAACAAAAGCAAGAGAAATAATGCTAGGGGCTGCTTTTGCTATCATAAACCAGCATGTGCAAGAGGCTGAGGGTGATGAGGATGTGAAAGCAACCCACAGTGAGGAGACAGAGAAGAGTGTACAGACCCAGGGTAACCTACCAAGGGCTACATGAGTTGGAGATAGTGGAGTGCTATAGAGTGGACAGGGACCTCCTACAGCAGATTGTTGAGCTGTGCCAGCCACGCCTCACACACAGAACTAACAGAGGGGAACCCATCCCAGTGGATACCAAGGTATGTGTAGGCCTATGTATACTAGCTACAGGTGCCTTCCAAAGGCCAACTGAGGATATGATGGGGATATCACAGGCATCAGCATCCAGGGTACTCCACCAGTTCCTGGATGCCATGTCAGCACATGTTGGTGAGCACGTATACCTCCACATCACCCGTGAGGTGTTGGCCAGCAATATTCATCTTTTCCATCAAATAGCAGAATACCCCGAGGTAGTGGGTGCAATAGACTGCATGCACATATGTATCAGTGCACCACCCAGTGAGCGGGGTAGGGTCTATATCAACCAGAAGGGCTTCTCCTCTATCAACTGCCAGGTCATGTGCGATGCTCAGGGCATAATAATGAATGTGTGTGCTGGCTGCCCTGGAAGTACCACGATTCACACATCTGGCATCTGACGCAGCTGTACCACAGGTTTGCCAATGGGGACATCCTACACATCACCTATTGGGGAATGCTGGATATGCACTGGAGCCATGCCTGATGACACCCATCAGAAATGCACACACACCCGAACAAGAACTCCATAATGAGGCACACGCACAAACACGAATCATAATAGAGCGTGTGTTTGGGATGCTAAAGTCATGGTTCCGGTGTCTGGACACATCTGGTGGAGCCTTGCAGTACTCACCAACTACATGTACCCACATTGTCCTAGTATGTGCCATGCTACACAACATGATCCTGCGGAAACAGCTGCAGCAGGAACAGCATGGGGCAGGGCCACACAGCCCCCCACCATTGCCAAGGCCTGGACAGGCACAGAGTGACTCGGAGGAGGAACAACCTGAGCCTGCCCCAGTAGGAAGAAGGAGGCATGTCCAATATGCCCTGGCCCTGGCAAAGAGGCAACGTATCGCACATGCACTGACACAGTAGGGACCCAGGGAATGTCACCTCTCTCTGACTCACACATACAGTAAAAGGGATGCCATACATGACACTACCTGTGCTCAACCATGTATAAAGAGTGTACTCTGTGCATCCAACATAGGCAGCCCTGCAGCACCACCCTCAATACTGGGACACCCACAAGGTAAGTGACTCACACATGCCAGTTGGGGGGGGGACACATACACAACAACTGTTACAGTCAGCAGATTAGGTGTAGACAAACACAAACAAATGCTGCACTATGGCCTCTGAATGAGCCCTATGTATATCCCCCCAGGCCTACACAGACAGGCTACAGCAGGCCAGGCAGTTGGATGGAAGTTGTGAAGGCTAGAAAGTCTAAAACCAACATGTAGGCAGTGAAAGCCAGGATCTGTAGTACACTGGTATGCCTCTAGCCAGCATGATAGGCAAGACTACAGACTGAAATGGAGTACCCAACATACCAGTACAGTCCTAGCAAATGTGTAGAAGTGTCAGGTGTGTCCCCCCATCCAACGTACAGTAATAATAACAGTCAAATGTGCCCCCCCACTCCTGTGTAGAAATGTAGAAACAGTCAGGTGTCTCCCCCGCTATGCAGAAATGTAGCAACAGTACAAGCCAAATGACTGATGGATACCCTGCAGACACAGCATGCTACCTGTCGGTGTACAACACAAAGGTCAGCACCGCAGTACAAACAACCTGGACATGCTCCACACATGCAATACAGATGGCCATACTGGGCATGCTCACACACTTAGAGGAATGAAGGCAATGTCAGTCAACAACATACTGAAAGGTCATACTGGGCATGCCCACACACTTAAACACATGAAGGCCATGTCTGCAAACACCAGTGGACCAGACATATCTGGCAGTTGCAGTTCTTAGTGCAGACGCATGTCAGTATGTACCATTCCTACCTTGCACACACAGTGGATAGGAATACAGACATATATGTAAGGACACCACACTATAATAAGCCAAAGGCAGATGGACATAGATGTGTGGAAGAGGGTCACCATAACAAGGACCCATCTGGGACTGTACCACCCAGTACACAGCCAAAAGCCCACAACCACATGAGGTGCAGATGCACTCACTGCAGATACTAGCCATCAGCATCTGTCAGCATGACAGACTATGTGGTGCTCGTGCCAGCTGTGCAACATAACTGTACAAGGAAGTAGTCATCTAGTAGCTGTATACATGTACCTGTGACATATGACCCCGTGTGTGCCTGCATGTGGCATGTCAACCCCTACATGAATGGGTTATGGCCCATGCACACACCGCCCACCCCATAATAGTAGTATGACAAGCCTGATGAGGTCATCCAATTTGAAATACACCTTTGTGAAAGCTGTAGCTCAGGAATCACCATGGTGCGTCCCATAACTGCATACTGCTATAGTGATAAACCAATTAGGTAGTAGTCCAAACCCCACACATGGCAACTGTGTGAGTGTGTTTGTGTGTGTATTTGTCTGTCTCTGACTGTGTAGACAGCAATGCTTTTTAGGATACTCCAGCCCTGCACAATTCATATACTGAACTTTGGCAAGGCCACTGATGTTACTCAGCAAGGATTACTGTGTGTGTTTGATTGAATACAGAGCAATGCTTTTTAGGCTACTCTCACTATGTACAATACAAATACTCACCTTTGGCAAGCCTGCTGATGTCACTCATCTAGAAATACACCTCTGGGAATGGTACACCTAGTGATCTCTGTAGTGTGTCCTGTAACTCCATATGGCTGTAGTGTGATAATGTTGGTAGGTAGATGTTCAAACCCACACCTTGAAACTGTGTGTGTGCAAATCTGACTGAGTAGAGAACAATGTCTTTTTAGGCTACTCACACTCTATACAATACATATACTCAACTTTGGCAGGGCTGCTGAAGTCACTCACCTAAAAATACACCTCTGGGAAAGTTCTAACCCAGTAATCTCTGTGGCGTGTCCTGTAATTGCATACCGCTGTAGTGTGACAATGGAGTTAAGTAGGTGTTCTAACCCCAGACCTGGCAACTGGGTGTTTGTGTGTGTCTGACTGAGTAGAGAGCAATGCTTTTTAGGCTACTCACATTCTGTACAATACATATACTCACCTTTGGCAAGCCTGCTGATGTCACTCATCTAGAAATACACCCCTGGGAATATCACACTCAATAATTTCCATAGCATGTCCTGTAACTGCCGTAGTGTGATAAAGTAGTTAGGTAGGTGTTCTGACCCCAGACCTGACAACTGTGTGTGCGTGTCTATGTAGAAAGCAATACTTTTTAGGCTACACACAAAGGTTGTGCGTTAGGCCCGGCAAGCCAGCACATAAAAAGCTACTGCCAATCATTAGCGGACCAGAGTTCCGCTGTGGTGACCCCTAACCGGGAAAAGCTGAAAGAGACACTCCATACAATTCATATACCCAGCCTTGGCAAGGCTGCTGATGTCACTCACCTAGACATACATCTCTGGGAAGAGTGTAGCCCATCCTGTAACCACATACTGCTGTAGTGTGATTTAGAACAGTGGTAGGATTCCATCCCCACCCATGGCAGTCATGGATGTTTTGTGGGTGTTTCAATGTGTGTGTATGGAGCAATGCATTACAGGTTACTCACTCGCAGTATATTTCAATATGCCCTACTGTGGCACTCCTGCTAATGTCATCCATTGTGAAATACAACTGTGGGGAAACAGTTCCTCTGTAATCCCTGTGGTACGTCTTATAACAGCCCCATACTGCAGTGTGATATAGACCTCGGTCAGGGGTTCTATACCCACACATGTCAGTTGTGGATGTTTTGTGTGTGTCTCACTGTCTGTGTAAGGAGCAATGCATTTGAGGCTAGTCATTTGCTGTACAGTGAAATGCCCTACGTTGGTAACCCTGCTGATGTCATACATTGTGAAATACACCTTTGGGGAAGAGGTACTCCAGTAATGTCAGTGGCGCGTACTATAACTGTGTAGTGCTGTAGTATGATAAACTAGTTTGGTAGGGGTTCTACTCCCAGACATGACAGGTGTGAGAGTGTGCATGTGTGTGTGTAACACATATCCTGGGTGGAGGGGATTTTGCCCAGTTATTTTATGGTGGCCCTACTATATATCACCATGTCAACCATACAGGGATACCAGATGTAAATTAGCTGAGAGGCAGGTGTGCAAAGCCATACCCAGACATGTGACATCAAGGAGAGCCAATCACAGTTAGCAACCCCACTATTACCCAGAGCACACACACATGCCTAGGCAACAGCCAATATGTGGGTAGTATACTGCCTACTGGCCACTGATAGTAACTCTGCAGTGATAGCAGTGGGCTACAGAGGGCATGTCACCCTGGCCATCTGTCCAATATGCACATACATGCAGACAGTGCACCTCCACCATGTTCCCAAATGGACACCTGCAGCACCAGTAGTGCCTTCACATGCAACTCCCAACAGACATATCATGCCTGATAACATGCCCGTATGGACAGACAACACTGACATCAGGGAATGCTGTTAGCATGCTATCAATGTAGGTGCAGGATAAACCTGCTGCCCATTACCAGCTCCTGCCACAGGTGGGCAAGATTGGTACATCCAATGATAATCTGTGTTCAAAACAGACACCCCAGATACAGTTCCATATGTCACTGTACATCCATGTGGGAGGTGTGCACATCCCAGATACCATCCATGTCATGGAGTAAGGAACACATACATGGCAAGTAATGCACGGCATTGGCCACACACAATAGTCACGCAGGTGACTGAATGGGGGGTGCAATACTCACCTGTGTGGACAGATGCAGAAACCACAGGCCTGAGGCACAATGCAGACCATCATCATGTGGCCTGATGCCAAGGTATACCCATCCCCTACCCTTGTGCAGCCTGCTGGCACAGTTGACCACCACACACCCATGCAGACATGCACCCATGCATGTCAGGTCTGGCACCCTGTGTGTCCGTGTGTGTGTTGTATGGTGCATCTGACCACATCCACACTCACTACAACCCCCAGGGCATACTGAAGCATGCTGTTTGATGTCTGACATCTCATCATACTCTATGCTCATATGACCTCCTTATGACCCATGTGGTGCATGTGATACCTGCACATCGATGTGTTGTGGCAATCATATTAGTGATGAGTTGCACTCCTGGACCTGCCAAGTGTGTCAATGTGTGTGCACCCCTGTGTGAGTGTGCCTGTGTTGACCCTGGCAGTTGTTCATGCAGACAGGCACGTGTACGTCACCTACCATATATCTACCATATCCCTGTTGCAGATGTCACTCATCATCACAAATATGCTCTGAGTGTTCCACAGCAGGTAACCCATGTGGCGTAACCAATAACTGCATCGAACTGTGGTAGCACTACATAGTTGATGGGGGTTTAATACCATGTGCTGGTAGGTGTGTGACACAAACATGCTTCTGTTTTACTCCACCACCCCTCCCTGACATGTATTTGCCTCTGTCTACCTCCCCCACTCCCTCTCCGGTGGATTTGGAGACCCACATCTGCTATGCTTAGGCAGCAGCATGTGTAATGTAAGTGATGCTCATGATCAGCTGATGGCCTCTGCACAAATTGCAGCTCACCCCTAGCTGATTGCATGTGGAATAGCTGTGGTAACAGGCTCATAGCCAATTGCATGGAAACACACTCCAATACCTAGGAACAACATGGTGGTGTTGGCATTTATAATCAATGTGAGCAGGAACTCAATCTGTTGTTTGGCAAACAGCATTTCAGATGGATTGGGGATTTACCTCTAAACAACATACACTGTGGAAAGAGGGCAACAAACAGGAGGGGGATGTTCCTGACCTGACTACAGACTGTAAGTGCTGCTATACTGCATGTGGAGTACTGTTGGTTTAACAGTGTTTGTCTGGATATGCCTGTCGTACATGTTGCAATACCTGCCATGTCGGTCCCATGTATATGAGGGGTCCCCATCCACAGGGTCATCCACAGACTGGGCAGTGTTGTGCCTTTGGTTTCATGTGTCAGCTACGGTGCACCTATCTGTGGAATGCAGAAGGTAGTGTGAGGATAGCAGGCAGTAGATGGTGACAGCCGGGAGAGTTACCGACGTCACATCCCTCATAGGACATATGGTGCAACAAACCCTGTTACGACAGTATATGTATGAGGGTATAACAGCGACATGTCAATATTGGCCCTGTGTTTGTGCCTCCAGCCACAACTCTGTCAACCTTTGTACATATGTCATGCAGTAGGGGGTGCATATGTTCTGTACTCCATAGTCATTGACAGCATATCTGTTAACAAGCCAGTGAGATATCAGACTGCTACACATTCTATGTATAGTACTGGTTATAATTAAGAACATAGCCTGGCCATTATGTGGTTGTGTGTACAGTACTGAGGTATGTGTAAGTTTGGTAATTGTTGACAGTGTGTGTATAGTGAATATGTACCTTGGCCTATGTAGAGACTGCTGTAGATCTCATTGTTCCACGTCCTGTCCTATCTGATGTTGCATGCTGCTCCACTGTATGTCACCTTAACAGTTTACATGTTTGTAGGGGCGAACACACACATGTCCTATACCATAGACAGGCGTCGGACCACACTGTCTAGTGGCCCAGTATAACAGTTAAACAGTCCACCAGAACCAACAAAGGTTCAACCAAGAAAATAAAATGAAATTCGAACCACAGTGTGCACTGAATGAATACTCAAGATCTGAAACACGAAGATTTATTCAACCAACAACAGACTAAGCATATGCTTTCACCAGCAACCTGGCTTCTTCAGAGTCTGACAGTAAAACACTCCATATAAAAAACACTCCACATTTAAAGCAAGAATGCATTCTCCTCACCCATCCAATTAATCAATAAATCAATCAAACAGACAATTTCTTAAGAATACATTTACAACCAAGTATTAGTTTAAAAAAACAATTCATAACATTTAATAAACTTATAATAGTCATACACTACATATGTATACATATAAAAATGTAATATAAAATTGCAGTTCCTCTAAATAACACTACTTAAGTATTTTAACTGAGGCTTTATGGTGACACATTCATTTAGCCCAGGGCGCCTGGTAGCATTGAGCCTAAGCTGCCATTCCATTTCTAACCTTGCTACCCTGTTCTGTGCATCACACTGAATGTTAGACTTAACCCTATCTATAATAAAAATAAAAATTTGTTAAAATTCCACATACTGCACTATGCAAATAAAGTGCATTGTGCTCATCCTTTCTCCTGATTGCGCTGACATGTTCACCTATTCTTGCTTTCAAGCTTCGTGTAGTAATGCCCACATAAAATGCATCGCATGACATACATGAAGCAAGATATACACAATTCTTGGTGCTACAATTACAAGCACCTGGACAAGATATCGTACGTTGATACCCCACTACACTTATGTACGTCCCAACTGCTATGTATCTACATCCTCTACAGGAACCACATTTGCTCATGGCAGATCTAGTGTTGCTTCTACCCTCTCTTTCAAGTATACTCTTCAAGTTCTTTCCTTTTCCATAGACAATCACCGGGGTATCATCTAGGATCATTTTAATATCTTTACTCAGAAAATATTTCCACAAATTTCTGAGACTAGAACCTAGTTCATTAGCTCTTTCATTGTATGTTAAAACAAATTTTGCTTTATTTGTTTTATTCAATGTGCTGACACTACTACCTATGTTTGCACCCTCCTCCCCTTGCCCTTTTAGAATAGGACTATATTTGTTTCTTCTTCTTCTATATACTTCTTTTTTGATGTTAGTTAACATTGATAGCGGGTACTTCTGTCAACAAACATTCCAATCAATGTATAAATTTCCTTCTTAAATAAATCATCATTACTGATTAATCTACATAGTCGGACCATCTGACCCTTAACTACACCTCTCCTTTGGTGCAGAGGGTGACAACTTGTGTAGTGCAGCATCGAGTTTGAATAAATAGGTTTCCTGTAAATTGTACTCACCAGTCCTTCTTTGGTCTTAAATAAGGTAATGTCCAGGTAATTTACTCTCTCTTTGTTCCAGGTGTGTGTAAATCTAAGGAAATCTGTGGTTTCATTAATGTAAGAGCAAAATTCCTTAACACTTTCCTCATCCCCTTTCCAAAATATAAGGAGGTCATCTAAAAACCTACAGTACAAAAGAATGTTGCCCTTGTACTTTGAGTTTAACACAAATTGCTTTTCCCATGCCCATAGCACTAAATTAGCATAGACAGGGGCACAGGCACCCACTACCCTGTCTTTGTTGATAGATCTCTCCATCAAATTGTATAAAGTTATTATGTAGTATGATTTCCATCAAGTCATGACATATCTCCAGTCTTTCTTTATCAAAACTGGGACTAGTCAAAGACTGTCATAAAACAGTTCCAGCCCAGTTTGATGTGGTATCACTGAGAATAAGTTAATGACATCGACAGTCAAAAACCCAAACATCTCATTCCCAATGCCCTTAACACTTCCTACCCTTTCGCTGTGCCAGCCACGCCTCACACATAGAACTAACAGGGAACCCATCCCAGTGGATACCAAGGTATGTGTAGGCCTATGTATACTAGCTACAGGTGCCTTCAAAGGCCAACTGAGGATATGATGGGGATATCACAGGCATCAGCATCCAGGGTACTCCACCAGTTCCTGGATGCCATGTCACATGTTGGTGAGCACGTATACCTCCACATCACCCGTGAGGTGTTGGCCAGCAATATTCATCTTTTCCATCAAATAGCAGAATACCCGAAGTAGTGGGTGCAATAGACTGCATGCACATATGTATCAGTGCACCACCCAGTGAGCGAGGTAGGGTCTATATCAACCAGAAGGCTTCTCCTCTATCAACTGCCAGGTCATGCGATGCTCAGGGCATAATAATGAATGTGTGTACTGGCTGCCCTGGAAGTACCACGATTCACACATCTGGCATCTGGCGTAGCTGTACCACAGGTTTGCCAATGGGGACATCCTACACATCACCTATTGGGAATGCTGGATATGCACTGGAGCCATGCCTGATGACACCCATCAGAAATGCACACACACCGAACAAGAACTCCATAATGAGGCTGCGCACAAACACGAATCATAATAGGCGTGTGTTTGGGATGCTAAAGTCATGGTTCGGTGTCTGGACACATCTGGTGGAGCCTTGCAGTACTCACCAACTACATGTACCCACATTGTCCTAGTATGTGCCATGCTACACAACATGATCCTGCGGAAACAGCTGCAGCAGGAACAGCATGGGGCCAGGCACACAGTCCCACCATTGCCAAGGCCTGGACAGGCACAGAGTGACTTCCGGAGGAGGAACAACCTGAGCCTGCCCCAGTAGGAAGAAGGCATGTCAATATGCCCTGGCCCTGGCAAAGAGGCAACGTATCGCACATGCACTGACACAGTAGGGACCCAGGGAATGTCACCTCTCTCTGACTCACACACAGAAAAAGGGATGCCAAACATGACACTACCTGTGCTCAACCATGTATAAAGAGTGTACTCTGCATCCAACATAGGCAGCCCTGCAGCACCACCCTCAATACTGGGACACCCACAAGGTAAGTGACTCACACATGCCAGTTGGGGGCACATACACAACAACTATTACAGTCAGCAGATTGAAATTGTAGACAAACACAAACAAATGCTGCACTATGGCCTCTGAATGAGCCCTATGTATATCCCCCCAGGCCTACACAGACAGGCTACAGCAGGCCAGGCAGTTGGATGGAAGTTGTGAAGGCTAGAAAGTCTGAAACCAACATGTAGGCAGTGAAAGCCAGGATCTGTAGTACACTGGTATGCCTCTAGCCAGCATGATAGGCAAGACTACAGACTGAAATGGGTACCCAACATACCAGTACAGTCCTAGCAAATGTGTAGAAGTGTCAGGTGTCCCCCCATCCGTGCAGTAATAATAACAGTCAAATGTGCCCCCCACTCCTGTGTAGAAATGTAGAAACAGTCAGGTGTCTCCCAGCTATGCAGAAATGTAGCAACAGTACAAGCTAAATGACTGATGGATACCCCGCAGACACAGCATGCTACCTGTCGGCGTACAAGACAAAGGTCAGCACCGCAGTACAAACAACCTGGACATGCTCCACACATGCAATACAGATGGCCATACTGGGCATGCTCACACACTTAGAGGAATGAAGGCAATGTCAGTCAACAACATACTGAAAGGTCATACTGGGCATGCCCACACACACTTAAACACATGAAGGCCATGTCTGCAAACACCAGTGGACCAGACATATCTGGCGGTGCAGTTCTTAGTGCAGGCGCATGTCAGTATGTACCATTCTACCTTGCACACACAGTGGATAGGAATACAGACATATATGTAAGGACACCACACTATAATAAGCCAAAGGCAGATGGACATAGATGTGTGGAAGAGGGTCACCATAACAAGGACCCATCTGGGACTGTACCACCCAGTACACAGCCAAAAGCCCACAACCACATGAGGTGCAGATGCACTCACTGCAGATACTAGCCATCAGCATCTGTCAGCATGACAGACTATGTGGTGCTCGTGCCAGCTGTGCAACATAACTGTACAAGGAAGTAATCATCTAGTAGCTGTATACATGTACCTGTGACATATGACCCGTGTGTGCCTGTGGCATGTCAACCCCTACATGAATGGGTTGCATGGCCCATGCACACACCACCCCATAATAGTAGTATGACAAGCCTGATAAGGTCATCAATTTGAAATACACCTTTGTGAAAGCTGTAGCTCAGGAATCACCATGGTGTCCCATAACTGCATACTGCTATAGTGATAAACCAATTAGGTAGTAGTCCAAACCCCACACATGGCAACTGTGTGAGTGTGTTTGTGTGTGTATTTGTCTCTGACTGTGTAGACAGCAATGCTTTTTAGGATACTCCAGCCCTGCACAATTCATATACTGAACTTTGGCAAGGCCACTGATGTTACTCAGCAAGGATTACTGTGTGTGTTTGATTGAATACAGAGCAATGCTTTTTAGGCTACTCTCACTATGTACAATACAAATACTCACCTTTGGCAAGCCTGCTGATGTCACTCATCTAGAAATACACCTCTGGGAATGGTACACCTAGTGATCTCTGTAGTGTGTCCTGTAACTCCATACGGCTGTAGTGTGATAATATTGGTAGGTAGATGTTCAAACCCACACCTTGAAACTGTGTGTGTGCAAATCTGACTGAGTAGAGAACAATGCCTTTTTAGGCTACTCACACTCTATACAATACATATACTCAACTTTGGCAGGGCTGCTGAAGTCACTCACCTAAAAATACATCTAAGGGAAAGTTCTAAACCAGTAATTACTGTGGCGCGTCCTGTAATTGCATACGGCTGTAGTGTGACAATGGAGTTAAGTAGGTGTTCTAACCCCAGACTTGGAAACTATGTGTTTGTATGTGTCTGACTGAGTAGAGAGCAATGCTTTTTAGGCTACTCACATTCCGTATAATTCATATACTCAACTTTGGCAAGGTTGCTGATGTCACTCATCTAGAAATACACCCTAGAATATCACCAATAATTTCCATAGCATGTCCTGTAACTGCCGTAGTGTGATAAAGTAGTTAGGTAGGTGTTCTGACCCCAGACCTGACAACTGTGTGCGTGTCTATGTAGAAAGCAATACTTTTAGCACAGGCTACACACAAAGGTTGTGCGTTGGGCCGACAAGCCAACATAAAAGCTACTGCCAATCATTAGCGGACAGAAGTTCGCTGTGGTGACTAACCGGGAAAAGCTGAAAGAGACACTCCGCACAATTCATATACCCAGCCTTGGCAAGGCTGCTGATGTCACTCACCTAGACATACATCTCTGGGAAGGTGTAGCCCATCCTGTAACCACATACTGCTGTAGTGTGATTTAGAACAGTGGTAGGATTCCATCCCACCCATGGCAGTCATGGATGTTTTGTGGGTGTTTCAATGTGTGTGTATGGAGCAATGCATTATGGTTACTCACTGCAGTATATTTCAATATGCCCTACTGTGGCACTCCTGCTAATGTCATCCATTGTGAAATACAACTGTGGAAACAGTTCCTCTGTAATCCTGTGAGTGCGTCTTATAACAGCCCCATACTGCAGTGTGATATAGACCTCGGTCAGGGGTTCTATACCCACACATGTCAGTTGTGGATGTTTTGTGTGTGTCTCACTGTCTGTGTAAGGAGCAATGCATTTGAGGCTAGTCATTTGCTGTACAGTGAAATGCCCTACGTTGGTAACCCTGCTGATGTCATACATTGTGAAATACACCTTTGGGAAGAGGTACTCCAGTAATGTCGGTGGCGCGTACTATAACTGTGTAGTGCTGTAGTATGACAAACTAGTTTGGTAGGGGTTCTACTCCCAGACATGACAGGTGTGAGAGTGTGCATGTGTGTGTGTAACACATATCCTGGGTGGAGGTTTTGCCCAGATTATTTTATGGTGGGCTACTATATATCACCATGTCAACCACACAGGGATACCAGATGTAAATTAGCTGAGAGGCAGGTGTGCAAAGCCATACCCAGACATGTGACATCAAGGAGAGCCAATCACAGTTAGCAACCCACTATTACCCAGAGCACACACACATGCCTAGGCAACAGCCAATATGTGGGTAGTATACTGCCTACTGGCCACTGATAGTAACTCTGCAGTGATAGCAGTGGGCTACAGAGGGCATGTCACCCTGGCCATCTGTCCAATATGCACATACATGCAGACAGTACACCTCCACCATGTACTCAAATGGACACCTGCAGCACCTGTAGTGCCTTACAACTCCCAACAGACATATCATGCCTGATAACATGCCGTATGGACGAACAACACTGACATCAGGGAATGCTGTTAGCATGCTATCAATGTAGGTGCAGGATAAACCTACTGCCCATTACCAGCTCCTGCCACAGATGGGCAAGATTGGTACATCCAATGATAATCTGTGTTCAAAACAGACACCCCAGATACAGTTCCACATGTCACTGTACATCCATGTGGGAGGTGTGCACATCCCAGATACCATCCATGTCATGGAGTAAGGAACACATACATGGCAAGTAATGCGGCATTGGCCACACACAATAGTCAGGTGACTGAATGAAGTGCAATACTCACCTGTGTGGGCAGATGCAGAAACCACAGGCCTGAGGCACAATGCAGACCATCATCATGTGGCCTGATGCCAAGGTATACCATCCCTACCCTTGTGCAGCCTGCTGGCACAGTTGACCACCACACACCCATGCAGACGTACCCATGCATGTCAGGTCTGGCACCCTGTGTGTGTGTGTGTGTTGTATGGTGCATCTGACCACATCCACACTCACTACAACCCCCAGGGCATACTGAAGCATGCTGTTTGATGTCTGACATCTCATCATACTCTATGCTCCATATGACCTCCTTATGACCATGTGGTGCGTGATACCTGCACATCGATGTGTTGTGGCAATCATATTAGTGATGAGTTGCACTCCTGGACCTGCCAAGTGTGTCAATGTGTGCACCCCTGTGTGGGTGTGCCTGTGTTGACCCTGGCAGTTGTTCATCTGAACAGGCACGTGTCACGTCACCTACCATATATCTACCATATCCCTGTTGCAGATGTCACTCATCATCACAAATATACTCTGAGTGTTCCACAGCAGGTAACCCATGTGTGCTAATAACTACCATCCGAACTGTGGTAGCACTACATAGTTGATGGGGTTTAATACCATGTGCTGGTAGGTGTGTCACACAAACATGCTTCTCTTACTCCACCACCCCTCCCTGACATCTATTTGCCCCTGTCTACCTCCCCACTCCCTCTCCGGTGGATTTGGAGACCCACACTTGCTATGCTTAGGCAGTAGCATGTGTAATGTAAGTGATGCTCATGATCAGCTGATGGCCTCTGCACAAATTGCAGCACTCCCCTAGCTGACTGCATGTGGAAGAGCTGTGGTAACAGGCCCATAGCCAATTGCATGGAAACACACTCCAATACCTAGGAACAACATGATGGTGTTGGCATTTATAATCAATGTGAGCAGGAACTCAATCTGTTGTTTGGCAAACAGCATCTCAGATGGATTGGGGATATACCTCTAACAACATACACTGTGGAAAGAGGGCAACAAACAGGTGGTTAATGTGCCTGACCTGACTACAGACTGTAAGTGCTGCTATACTGCATGTGGAGTACTGTTGGTTTAACAGTGTTTGTCTGGATATGCCTGTCATACATGTCGCAATACCTGCCATATGGGTCCCATGTATATGAGGGGTCCCCATCCACAGGGTCATCCACAGACTGGGCAGTGTTGTGCCTTTGGTTTCATGTGTCAGCTACGGTGCACCTATCTGTGGAATGCAGAAGGTAGTTTGAGGATAGCGGGCAGTAGATGGTGACAGCCGGGAGAGTTACCGACGTCACATCCCTCGTAGGACATATGGTGCAACAAACTCTGTTACGACAGTATATGTATGGGGGTATAACAGCGACATATCAATATTGGCCCTGTGTTTGTGCCTCCAGCCACAACTCTGTCAACCTTTGTACATATGTCATGCAGTAGGGGGTGCATATGTTCTGTACTCCATAGTCATTGACAGCATATCTGTTAACAAGCCAGTGAGATATCAGACTGCTACACATTCTATGTATAGTACTGGTTATAATTAAGAACATAGCCTGGCCATTATGTGGTTGTGTGTACAGTACTGAGGTATGTGTAAGTTTGGTAATTGTCGACAGTGTGTGTATAGTGAATATGTACCTTGGCCTATGTAGAGACTGCTGTAGATCTCATTGTTCCACGTCCTGCCCTATCTGATGTTGCATGCTGCTCCACTGTATGTCACCTTAACAGTTTACATGTTTGTAGGGGCGAACACACACATGTCCTATACCACAGACAGGCGTCGGACCACACTGTCTAGTGGCCCAGTATAACAGTTAAACAGTCCACCAGAACCAACAAAGGTTCAACCAAGAAAATAAAATGAAATTCGAACCACAGTGTGCACTGAATGAATACTCAAGATCTGAAACACGAAGATTTATTCAACCAACAACAGACTAAGCATATGCTTTCACCAGCAACCTGGCTTCTTCAGTCTGACAGTAAAACACTCCATATAAAAAACTCTCCACATTTAAAGCAAGAATGCATTCTCCCCACCCATCCAATTAATCAATAAATCAATCAAACAGACAATTTCTTAAGAATACATTTACAACCAAGTATTAGTTTAAAAAAACAATTCATAACATTTAATAAACTTATAATAGTCATACACTACATATGTATACATATAAAAATGTAATATAAAATTGCAGTTCCTCTAAATAACACTACTTAAGTATTTTAACTGAGGCTTTTATGGTGACACATTCATTTAGCCCAGGGCGCCTGGTAGCATTGAGCCTAAGCTGCCATTCCATTTCTAACCTTGCTACCCTGTTCTGTGCATCACACTGAATGTTAGACTTAACCCTATCTATAATAAAAAATAAAAATTTGTTAAAATTCCCACATACTGCACTATGCAAATAAAGTGCATTGTGCTCATCCTTTCTCCTGATTGAACTGACATGTTCCCTATTCTTGTTTTCAAGCTTAGTGTAGTAATGCCCACATAAAATGCATCGCATGACATACATGAAGCAAGATATACACAATTCTTGGTGCTACAATTACAAGCACCTGGACAAGATATCGTGCGTTGATACCCACTGCATATACGTCCCAACTGCTATGTATCTACATCCTCTACAGGAACCACATTTGCTCATGGCAGATCTAGTGTTGCTTCTACCTCTCTTTCAAGTATACTCTTCAAGTTCTTTTCCTTTTCCATAGACAATCACCGGGTATCATCTAGGATCATTTTAATATCTTTACTCAGAAAATATTTCCAAATTTCTGAGACTAGAACCTAGTTCATTAGCTCTTTCATTGTATGTTAAAACAAATTTTGCTTTATTTGTTTTATTCAATGTGCTGACACTACTACCTATGTTTGCACCCTCCTCCCCTTGCCCTTTTAGAATAGGACTATATTTGTTTCTTCTTCTTCTATATACTTCTTTTTTGATGTTAGTTAACATTGATAGCGGGTACCCCCTGTCAACAAACATTCCAATCAATGTATAAATTTCCTTCTTAAATAAATCATCATTACTGATTAATCTACATAGTCGGACCATCTGACCCTTAACTACACCTCTCCTTTGGTGCAGAGGGTGACAACTTGTGTAGTGCAGCATCGAGTTTGAATAACTAGGTTTCCTGTAAATTGTACTCACCAGTCCTTCTTTGGTCTTAAATAAGGTAATGTCAGGTAATTTACTCTCTCTTTGTTCCAGGTGTGTGTAAATCTAAGGAAATCTGTGGTTTCATTAATGTAAGAGCAAAATTCCTTAACACTTTCCTCATCCCTTTCCAAAATATAAGGAGGTCATCTAAAACCTACAGTACAAAGAATGTTGCCCTTGTACTTTGAGTTTAACACAAATTGCTTTTCCCATGCCCATAGCACTAAATTAGCATAGACAGGGGGCACAACGGCACCCATCGCTACCCCTGTCTTTTGTTGATAGATCTCCATCAAATTGTATAAAGTTATTATGTAGTATGATTTCCATCAAGTCATGACATATCTCCAGTCTTTCTTTATCAAAACTGGGACTAGTCAAAAGACTGTCATAAAACAGTTCCAGCCCAGTTTGATGTGGTATCACTGAGAATAAGTTAATGACATCGACAGTCAAAAACCCAAACATCTCATTCCCAATGCCCTTAACACTTCCTACCCTTTCCAAACAATGCCACGAGTCCTTTAGTATGTGGTCAGCATCTATTAATGCTTTTTTACAAAAATGGTCCACAAATGCAGCCATTGGTTCTGTCTTGGAACCCTTTGCAGAAACAATTGGTCTAAACTGCACATTTTCTGTCCCTTTGTGGACCTTTGGGATTCCAAAAAGCTTGGGCATAGTAGGAAACTTCACACAAAGAAACTCATACTCAACCTCATTAATAACTCCTTGATGTAAAGTATCAAACAAAAACATGTCTATTCCTCTATATGCTCTATTAGTTTCATTAATTGATGCTCTAGTGTATGTGTTTTCATCCCCAAGCAACCTGAATATACAACTACTGTAGTCTATTTTATTCATGATGACCATTCCTCCCCTTTGTCTGGTTTCATACATCTAACCTTCTGTGTTGACCATAATTCTTGTATAACCTTTCTTTCATTCTCTGATAAATTATCCTTGACCTCAGATTTTTGCCTACAGATTTTCCTAAACTCATATTCTACCATCTGTTCAAATCCAGTGATCTCTGAGTTTATGGGAGTCATGAAGCAACTTTTTCTTTTGATCCCTAAAGATACGTTCTCGTCTGTAGACATCATAGCACATGAATCCTGACCAGCAAAATATAATTGCAAATTAAGCTTCCTAATATATAACTTTAAGTTTAGTAAAACTTGTGCAATATCTAGCTTGAAATTTGGCACAAAGTTTGTACCTTTGCTAAACAGTTCAAAATACACATCACTAATATCCATTTCAGTGTAATTATATATTGTGAAGCCTTTGCTTCTAACAATGTCACATGATAATGAAGAAGTACATACATCCAACACATCAGTGTTAGCTGAAGCAAATTCTTGACTTAAACAAATATTGTTGGGTTCATTATGAGTTACAGGCACATACATATTTACATTGCTATCCTGTGTCTTACAATTTCCAATTACATCAAAACTTCTGTACTGCACTTGCTTTACATTGTCCAAAATACACTCATTTGTGTGGTGTAAATTTTGATCACTTACATTCTGCATGTCACTTTGTTTTTCACTCAAAAATTCACAGTTCGTGGGAAACTCCAACACAAAATCAAAACATACATTAAAGTCTAACATATTGGTAACAACATCGTTGGCTTTACATCTACTAGGATTTAATAGTTCACCCTCCTTCTTCTTGGATGCTGACGTGGAGATTTGGCCGTTTGTGGCTGCTTGTTCAAGAGCTCTCCGACCTCGCAGGAAAACCTGCAGCTCTAAAAAATCATCCCCTTCTTCCACATACAATTCCTGTGTCACATCCATATCATCACCACCAATATCTTTTTTATGATTAGTACCATTGAAATTGAACACTTTTCTACCCGGTGGAGTGCGCTGCTTTATTTTGTAATCTGCAGCATCCCTGGCCAAGTTTTTGTTTAATGGCCCTGTTTTTTTCCACAAAAGCCTCAATGTTTTTAAAAACTTTTTCAAAATTCACTTTATATTGTAAAAACAATAAGTCAGATGTAATACTAAAGTGAAGCTTACTAATCTCTTCACGTAAAACATTGAGTCTATTGTTATTGTTCCGAATGATTAAATCAAGAAGCTCCATACCTGCTTTTTGAAACAGTTCAACCAGGTCTTGAAAAATGTCAGAATCCATTTCTACCCCCATCGGCAACTTCCATAAACGTAAACCCTTAGGGACTTGGTTAAGCCCCCTCGATTTAATCAGGAACAAGTTGTCTAATTGCATCGCTCTATATTTTCTACTTAGTTTTTCATACTGGGATATCTGCTCTTTAAGGGAAGGAAGATGACTGCTTTTGTCCATATCACTATTCCACGTTGCTCCAAAGACCTCCGTTGTAGCTTCAAAGTCCGGCGTTTCAAACCAAGCCGACAAATCCTGTCTCCTAGACGTACTCTGTACTGCTATAGGTGACGCTGGCTCAGATGTAACCACAACTTCCTGGTTTCGTTGAGCGCCACTCACCACTCCGTTGTAGGAAGCTGGGTTAACGCTTCTCTGCCCTGGAGCAATGGAACCTGGAGAAATTGAACCAGGAGAATGCAGGGTATATAAATCCATTTGCGTGTCAGTAGGTCCGCTGTCTCGCTCACCACTAGCCTCACATTTCCCTTCACAGTGCACTTTCTTTAGCTTCTCAATCACTGCAGTAAGTTCCTGTTTTTTTAAACTAATACTTGGTTGTAAATGTATTCTTAAGAAATTGTCTGTTTGATTGATTTATTGATTAATTGGATGGGTGGGGAGAATGCATTTTTGCTTTAAATGTGGAGTGTTTTTTATATGGAGTGTTTTACTGTCAGACTCTGAAGAAGCCAGGTTGCTGGTGAAAGCATATGCTTTGTTGTTGGTTGAATAAATCTTCGTGTTTCAGATCTTGAGTATTCATTCAGTGCACACTGTGGTTCGAATTTCATTTTATTTTTTTAGTGGCCCAGTATATGCAGGGGTGTTGTGTGAGTGGCTCATATGAGGATGGTGTAGGTCAGATAGGGCATATACTGTAATAGTACGCTAGCTTACCATATGTGGCTGTGTTCACATTTGTTGTGGTTATGCACTTTCACACAGGTGTATGTTACTCTGTGATGTGACATGCCTGTAGAGCCTGTTATCTATTCAGGTACATGTGTATCCCCACATGGGAGATGTAGCCCAGTGTTGAGTCAGTCGGCCAGTAGCTAGCACTGTGCTTTGTCACATGCCTAGCACATGACTGTACTTATCCAGTGAGATGACATGTCCAGATACTTGCCAGATGTACTTCTGCTGGGCCACCATGACAGTCATGTATATCAGACAAAGCAGTGGGCTGCTGTTCAGATGTATGTGCATAGGTTCATAGGTTCATAGGTAGGTACTAGGCTATCAGCCCAAAGGCCTATATAAGCCTAGCCAACAAGGTTCCCTGGCTTATGCCACACAAGAAAGTTATTTTACTGTGCCACTATCAAGCAGAGACACAGAAGTGATCCCCAGGGTGTATTTCTTATTTCCCATCCACTCATCAAGATTTTTCTTGAAGAGTGCTAATGAAGAACTTTGCTTGACATAGATGGGTAGCCTGTTCCAGAGTATGGGAAGTCTCTGGGACAGGAATCTATCTCTTCAGCATGTCCTGTTTATTGTGGTGACAAGGTTTAGGTCCCTAGAGTGTGTAGCTCGGAGGGATTGGGATTTCTTTAGGTGTAGCATGTCCAACAGCTCTGGGTTTCACATAACTTTATATGTTAGGCAGAGATCACCTCAGAGTAGGCGATATGCTACAGAGTAAAGCTGGAGTTTTTTGAGGTGGTCAGTGTAGGGCATTTGTTTGAGGCCAGTAATCCTCTTTGTGAGGTACTTCTGTGGCCTTTCCAGCTGCTGCAGATGTCTTGTGAGGTACATTCCAAAAGGGGCATTGTACTCTATAATGGGTCTGATGAGTGTCGAGTAGAGGGGAACAATGACCTCTTTTTTCCTGGATGAGAACCCTTTTATGATGAGGTACGCCATGTAGAAGGACTTCCTGACTTCTGTGGTGATGTGACTATCAAAGGAGAGACTACTGTCCACCTGGGCCCCAAGGTCTCTTATCACGCACTCAGTGTTAAGTAGATTGCTGCCTATGTGGTAGTTCATGGGTACAGAGTTTTTACCAAAGGGGATGACACTGCACTTTTTGGCATTGAGCTTGAGGCCATGGCTCTGACACCAGGCATCTGTCTCAGTGAGGCCCTTCTGTAGGATGTCCACATCATTTGGGGACTTGACTATGGCTCCTAGTTTGCAGTCATCTGCGAACTTCATTAGCCAGAGGCCTTCTGTGTCAGCCTGTACTTCAGAGAAGTGGATACCAAACAGGAGAGGTCCCAGGACAGAACCCTGTGGTACTCCACTTGTCACTGCTTTGAGGTCAGATTTGGAGTCTGCAACTTTTACAGTGTGGGTTCTGTCAGTGAGTCAGTTGGCAACTCATCTTGTGACATAGGGATTTATACCTAGTTTAGTAAAGTTAGCTATAATTCCAGAATAGGGGATGGTGTCGAAAGCCTTGGCGAAGTCAAGATAGGCTGTGTGAACCACCTTACCCTCATTTACGGCTTTGGTGACTGCCTCAAGGAAGTTGATCAGGTTCAGGAGGCATGATCTGCCTTTCACAAACCCAAACTGGGTGGGATCCAGAGTGTGGAGGTTACCAATGTCTTTGTTTATGAGTTCCATGATGATACGTTCCATGGCCTTGCAGACCAGGCTCATCAGGCTAATAGGTCGATAGCTCCCGGGATAAGTGGTGGCACCCCCTTTGTGGAGTGGGATAACTGTTGCTGTGTGCCATTCAGTGAGCACAAAGCCTGATGTGAGGCTATTATTTAACATGGTGCTTAAGTGGGGAGCCAGTTTGTTCTGTAGTTCGTGTAAAACGCAGCCTGGGATGTTGTCCGGTCCCATGGATGCTGTGTTTTTGGCTTTAGAGGGTGCAGCTTTTACCTGTGTAGTTGTGATTACAGGGACTCTGCATTCTTCCTGTATAGATATGGGCCCTTTAGGGGGTGGGGGGGTAAAGTTAGCACTGAACCTATCCGCCAGGATGTTGGCAATATCAATTGGTTCTGTAATTTTCGTGCCTTTGTGCTGTAGCTCAGAGCAGATCTGGGTGTTGCCATTGAGATTCTTGACATAGCTATAGAATGCTTTGTGGTTGTCCTTGGAATTAGTGGTGATTTTGTTTTCGTAGCTAGCTTTGGAGGATCTTATAAGGGATCTCACCTTCTTACTGAGGCTGATCAGGGAGCTCCTCCACTCATGGGATTTTACTCTCTTTTGCAACAGTTTCTTCCTTCTATTGTACAGTTTGTTTATGGCAGGGGACCACCAGTTTGGCTTCCTTTTTTGGAGGATAGCGTCTTGGTTCTGTTTGGGATAGCACGATCCATGCACTTGTGTAAGTGCTTATAGAGTGCATTTGTGTAGGATTCAGCAGTTGTAACTGTATTGTCCATCTGCATGGGTGTCATGAAGTACAGCACTTCTGTCTTAAGAAGCATGAAGTTGGCTTTGGAGAAATTTTTTACTGTGGTTTCCTTAATGGGGGGTGGGGGCGGGATGTGGATATCAAGGGCGATTAGCTTATGGTTGGATCGGACAAACGAGGAGTTGACTTCAGGTGTGGAACACCGATCACTCATGTTAGTAATGACTAGGTCTAGGATATTGCTGCCCCTGGTGGGGGTACGGATAAGTTGATCTAGGGCATTGGAGTTTATGAATTCCAGAAAGCATTGAGCTAAGGAGTTGGTACACGAGTAGTTTTCCCAGTTAATGGTGGGGTAGTTGAAGTCGCCCATTATTAGGGTATTTGGTTGAACTCTAATATTTTCCAGTACATCAAGAAAAGAGGAGTGGGAATCCTGGGGCATGGTGGGGGATCTGTAGCAAGATAAAATTTGGATTGCAGTTTTGTCCACAGTTAGTTGCACTTGGATAACCTTGGATGCATTATGCTGAGCAACTAGCCTGGAGGTGTGGATATCCTTAATGAATATGGGCACACCTCCACCTTTGGTGTTTTGGTCCAGGTTACAGCCTGGCAGTGGAGGGGTGCTCTCTGGAGCCTTGTACCAGGTCTTAGATACTGCACAGATATCGATGTTCTCCATTTTAAGGAGTGCCTCGAGTGAGTGCATTTTGAGGTTTAGACTTCTAGTATTGAGTAGCATTACCCTCAGTTTTTGCTTGCCTGTTCCTGTTATGGAGGTGAATTTGTTATTTGAACCCTGCCTAAAAAAGGCACTATAGGGGCAGCAAGAGCCTTAGCCAGTATCCGGAATCCCAGGGGTGACAGGTGCAGGCCATCTGTGGCAAAGCATCATGGTCTGTCGACCGTGTCATCCCAAGCAGACAGATACTGGATCCCCTTAGAATGACACCAGAATCTTAGCCAATTGTTGAAGTCAATCATTTTGTCCTTGTACTGCAGTATCATTCTGGGTGATGGCAGAATGCTACTCAGGGCTAGGGTCATACCTGCCTGGGCTACAAGATCGGAGAGCGCTTTCATGTCTCTTTTCGTGTAGGCCAGGGAGGTACGTCTCAGGTCATTCACACTAACAAGGACAATGACAGAGTCATATTTGTACTTGTGGAGTGACCTGAGTGTGTGGGTTATGTGGCTGATCCTGGCACCCGACAGGCAGCTGACAGTAACATTCTCCTTGTTTAGCATGGTGAGTGGGATGTCAGTGTGCCTGACTATAGAGACTATGTCACTAACTAGTGGATAGTATGTGGCCATGGCACCTCTGTACCAGCGGTTATTATATGTCAGGACAGACAGGGGTGTATGAATGTATAATCTATGGGGGCAAATCTATACCAGCATTTACATGGATGTTAACATCCACATTGACAGGCCTGGTCCACATGTCTTCCATGAAGGGGTTCTGTGTATACCCCTGGACTGACCAGCGTGTGTCAGACTGTCCACATATATTGCGCGTATCGCAGCTGTAGTCCACAGGGGCGTTACTGTGCTAGCAGTGGTACTGTACTATGATGACCTTCAGATGTCTGTCAGTAGCCAAATGCGTGCATGTCCACAGCAGATGTGGCCTCCCACACACATCATGTCTGTGAAGACACTCCCTATTACAGTAGCAATAGTCTACAAATATACCTGCAATACATACATGTCACCCCTTGCACTGAGAGGTTGGGACTATTGGGGCTGAGGTAGGGCTCCACCCCATGTGCAGGACATATGGCAAACATATATGTACATATCATTATACATATATCCAGATAGATATGTACACATTTACATAACTTGCTTACTGTATGACAGCAGTGTTCCAGACTCTGTCCTCCACCTACATCCCTGGCTTAGCACAGGTGACATGCTGTCAGGGTTTGTTATGTAGTGGGCTGTGTGAATATCATTCTGTCATTCCTGCCATCCCTCCACTGCTGTCGTGTCCCCCACACATACTTGGGGGTTGGGGCCATATATGTGTGGGCTCCACCTACACAATACATGTGTGCCCTAATGCACTGCAGAGAGCAGTGTACGTAACGGTGGTATATGGCCCAGTAGTAGCGAGTGTAGGGGGGTGCACCATGACTAACCTAGACTGTAACATTATGTGTGGGTATCTGGGGTAAGCTGTCTTATGGTATCTGGATGTACATTACCATGCAGTCCACCGTGGGTAAATGCAGGCCTACTGCCGCCTGCCATACAGACTGTTCTGTTTGTCTGTGTGATTGTGATGGTGTCAGTTATGCCTTGTTATGTAACAGATACATCCCATTGTGTCAACTGGGGTCCGTACCCCCTATGGATTGTGTACAGAGTATAGATAGAGGCTGCTGACCTATACATCTTCATTACATACTATTGATTGTCTGGTATGCTGTGGGCCAGTCTGTCATTACTATTGTACTACTAGAAGACCTTGGCCTGGACAGCAACATGTGTCATCCTTACCAGACTACTGTCTCAGTATAACTGTTTCACAGTTGCATTACACTGTTCATATGGATGTCAGTGTCTAAATGGCTATATGACATGGCATATACAACTACACAAATATAGCTGTCACAATCATTTATGGGCACCTGTTTGTGGTGTTATACCCTTTGATATCTCTGTGGGTATGTGTTGCAGGCTATGAATGTCATTCGTATGGGTGGCTCATACAGTCTCCAGTTGGTAAGGTGGTGATTGTAGGAATACTGGCTGCTCAAGTTGTGTGCACGTACTACATATGTATCATACTGTACATATCTCTGTGTGTGTATGTGTACTTACATATATATCTATATATATGTATATATATATATATATATATATATATATATATATATATATATATATATATATGCCTGTATCTGCATATATCTGTCTGTGTATATGTATCCTAGGGATGGCCATGTTGTGTGCGGTCCTGGTTATGGGATCTTCAACACTTGTTACTGTATTACAGGGGGGAACGTGCTTGGCTGCGGGGAGTATACCTATTTGTACCAGACGTATATTGTGTGGGGCCTCTCAACGCCGTTAATGTTGCATGAGGACATATATGATTTTGTTATATCCCTATTGTTATCACCAGATGTCTGTCTGTATACACCTATATATGTACATGTATATATCTGCTGACATATACATGACCTGCTGTATATATTTGCACATGTAGATGTAGACATATATATCCATAGATGTAGGCATTTGCATGTGTATATGTTCATATATATTTATATATGTGTGTATATATATATATATATATATATATATATATATATATATATATATATATATATATATATATATACATACACATATATCTACATATATCAATATGTTGTACCTGTTTAGACATTAATATATTTACTCACACACATACATCTATATGTTGCAATACATTCCCTGTACTGCTGAATGACTGGGCTGGATGATATGTTTGTGGAAACATCAGGGTTATGTACATCTGCCATGGTTTAGTGGAAAATCATTTGCGTATGGTGTGCAGTGTCCTGGGTACGAGCCTTGAGGAGGCGGTTTATTTTGTTGCAGGCCAGAACACTCCCGCTTACCCCCATGCTAACCTCTTTAAAAGGAATGGAAATAAGGGCTGCTAGGAAAGTGGTGAAAAAGGGGCACAAAGAGGGTAAGACAGTAGGGGACACAGCTAGGCATGTGCAGGAAGGGTGTAGGAAAGGTCCATAGCTGCCCATTTCTGCTACAGCAACAGCTGTGCATAAACACTGCAGTTGGAGGTGGATGTGGACGCTCAAATCCCTGGGAGAGGGGTGAGGACAACATAAATGCATTGTGATGCCAATTAGACCGGATTACATGTGTCCAGTGGACACGTGTGTGGAATGGACAGCTATGTATGGGGTGAGATTGTTTCATGGGAACATATTGCCTTTCCATTATCTTTTCAGGTGGGAGTGGGATGTTGGGGAGGGGCTGTGGGTATATTTGGTGAGGGAGGATGGGAAGGTTACCAGACATGACACATAAGACGCATACAGGGCCAGTATATGACACATGTGGGGGATGAACACCTTGATGGGGAGGGGTGTTGGGATATCGGAAGCCCACAAACCCCCTAGTGGTAACAGTGGGACTGAGGTTACCACCCATGGGTGGTCACCATTGTGTCACCACAGTGCCATACCCTTGTAAAATATGACTGCAGACCATCATCCTGCTGACACTTATTCCTGCAACACCAATGAATAACATTATGGAGATAATCACTGTTACTGACAGCTGAAATGCATCATAGCTGCATGGCTACACTACCTGACATGTATGCATTACACATTATCCCTGACAACACCTCACACTGCAGTACATTACAGCACTCTATAACAGTCACCATGTGCATCAGAACCATGTTAGCCTGTCCCTGCATCGATGTTATGGATGACAGGGAAGTGGCACATGTATCATCATATGCACAGGATGTGTTGCTGGTTTGCCAGAGGCTGAGGGTGGTCCATACATGTGTCACCGTGAGTGTGGGTGAGGGGTTTTGTTCAATGATTGGAGCATGGTATGTACTTTTTGTACAATTGTGTATATTTAATGAACTGCTTATTGTAAACTTGTTCCTTTTAAATTATCCTTCCTTTTTTGTAAGATCTGATCTTAGCTTTTAACTTAGAGTAGTAAATTTTATTATGTAATGTACTTAGTATATAGTGGAGCTTTTCTCCTCGGGCCTCTGCTGAAAATGGACATGTATCCAGCCAGACTAGCCCGGTCAACAAATGTAAAATAAATAAAAAAAATAAAATGGTGATGTGGTGTGTGTAGATATAGGGTCACCCTTGGTGTGGTTGCATAGTGTGTTGGTATGCATGCACACAGTCCTGCCATGTGGCCGCCCTATACAGGTGTTGTTGGACAGCTGCAGACCATACTTGGCAGGGTGTGCAGTTCAGTGCCTCCAGCCATGGGTACACTGACTGTGCCTGCCAGGGGCTCCACGGGCACGTGCAGGTACAGACCTTGAGGTGCTACTCTCCCCTGATGATGACAGGTGTCCGCTGGAACCATGTCCCACCTGGGACTGGCCAGGGCCATGTGCATGAGGCCTGCTGCGGTATGGTGCAGACAGCACCTCCAGTGGTGTGCTGGGGCTGGTAGTGCCACTACGGGAGTGGCTTGGTGGCATGGCACGTCCACCCTGACCACCAGCTGCTGGTGTTTCTGGCCTACGCCCATGCAGATGTCGCTCTACTCCCACCACAAGTTCAGGCATGGACATTCCACGGTCGAGGAGGCCCACCATCTCACCCCACCATCTATCCATGGCCTCAGTATGTTCACCGAGAGCAGCAGCAATGTCATGGAGGTTGCCACTTACAGATGAGAAAGCAGCCCTCTGCAGCCTCAGGCCCTGTCTGGTGTGCATGTCCATATGTGCCTGTTTCCTCCATTACAGCCTGAAACGTGCTCCTGGTGGTACCTGTTGTGGCACCTCTGCCAGGGGCATGATGACCAGCAGCCCTCCCAGAAGCACCACGGTACATCTGCCGATGTGGTGGCCTGCCGGACATCTGGCTATGCTGACTGTGATCCGACACAATTGGCATGGACATCACACCTTCCTAGTCACTGGCACCAACCGCCAACTGTCCCTCTGCTATGGCCACATGTGATGGGGTTTGTATGGGCACTGCAACTGTGTGCGGGCTTGGGGTGGCTAGGATGGTGATGACACATGTAGGCACAGTGTCGGCCTCTAACAACCCCACCTGTGCCTCACCAGTACCATCACCATCATCATCAGTGTCTGTACGGACACCTACCTCAGTTTGCATGCAGGAGGGAACCTGATCCACCTAGCCACCTGTGGGGGAAACAAACACACACGTTAAGACCTGCACAGCATTGCATAACAGTACGCACACTCACATACACAAACACACAGTCTCACACACACACACACACACACACACACACACACACACACACACACACACACACACACACACACACACACACACACACACACACACACAGAGACACACAGGCAGACACACACACATGTACACCCACAAACACTGAGAGTCCACCATACTACACCCCTTACCCTGGGTTTACAGACAGTCCCACATTCAGTTACAGATGTTCCCCATCCTGCATGGCACTTGCTAACATACACTCATTCATACTACCCATTAACATATCAGACCTCTCCATGCCTACACATGTGATCACAACACATGACCTGTTACTCCATCACCTCCCTGACTTTGGTGGAGTAGGTAGTACATGGCCTCACTGCTGTCATCCAGTAATACCCTGTGTATGCCCAGTCATGGTGTACATGGCCCCTAAATGGTTGGGGCTGCTACATTCACTACATATGTCACACACTGGAGCCCCAGCTGTTGCCTCACAGCAAGAGGTTCTCTGGTTCGATTCTCGGCTGGGGTGCCTTCTGTGTGGAGTTTGTATGTTCTCCCTGCATTCGCGTGGGTTTCCTCTGGGTAATCCGGTTTCCTCCCACATTCTAAAGACATGCTTTTGGAGCATTTCTCCCCGGGCCTCTGCTGAAAACAGGATCTGTGGAACCTAGTCGGACTTTCCCGGTCAACAAATGTTAAATAAAAATAAAAAATATAACAGTCTTGACCAGTCCATGCCCCATCTGCTGCACAATCAACCTGTCATGCGGACAACAGTAATACCTGAATACACTCACTGATGTGGTCTGGTAATTCCCCATTAAATTAGTAGTGCTGCATACGTGGGTAGATGGTTATCCATCTTCTGCTGGCATTATGATGTGTATATCTGGTATGTACTTTCCCTCACAATGCATGTTCTGTGCTACAGACCTTGTTATGCTATCAGTTTTCCTGTGTTCACATATTGGACAGGCTGGCCTGGTGTCTCATGTGTCACTACATCTACAGCTCAATCTCAAGGAGAAGTACTGCCATGTGATCAATCCCACTATCGCCTGTGCATACATGGACACCCGCACAAACAGACACACATGTGCACACACATCAGACATGCATCGTCCACACTCCACCAGATTGCACTTACACACACATTCAACACCCCCCCCCACACACACACACACACACACACACACCCCACACGTGTGGGGTTGCACACCTTTTGTACAGACAGTCCTCCCATTACCCTTCTGTCAGCATACATTACATCTGGTGCTCAACAGCATGCAGTGCAACCAAAGTGACCTCATCACAGCGGCAGTATACATGTGTGTGATGCATGGTCTGTGTTGGTAGGTGATGGCCTAACTCTTGTCAACACTGCACCCATGTATGAAGTGTTACTATCGACCTGTTCTGAACCCTGCCTTGTACTATGCACCATACCACACAGGTGTACAAATCATTGCTGCTTATGTAGTACTGTGTCTGCTATGTCAGCTCCAGTGCTCACAGCCCCTGTGTGTTACAGCATCTCATACTTGGGATGATATGTGAACGGATATATTCTGTGAATGCCTGATGTCTGCTTTACAGATCACAACATCAGCAGTGCATGTATGACCAGTACAGGACTATTACACTGACACCCACCAGACCTTACCATGACTGTGGGGGGTACCCTACACATGTCCCAGAACTCTGCATGGTTGCAAGGTCTATTCATGTGCACATCCCTTGGAGTGCACACACTGCTGTCACTATTGCTGTGGGGACAGGGTTATGTCTGCCACAGTTACATAACCTGATTGTGTGCAGTTGCAGCCATGAGGGTGGTGTTTCACACATGTCCCTACTGTAGGCCATGTGTCCTGCCATACTCCCCATCTCTGTGGACATATTGCACAATGACAGGATATTAGGTATCTTGCATGTGTATCTTGTACCCTTCCAATACCCCAGCATGGTCACTATTGTGACGCAGTGCATTTCACAACAACAAAACGTGAACATGTACAGCATGCAGATGTGTTAGACGTGTGCATAGAATATCCCATAGCCATTACATGCACAGTGTCTTGTCATGCATGAACATGAACCATACTCACCAGCTACATGCTGCTGATGTGGTGGTATCCTGGATGGACCTACATAATAGTGTGAGAATGTTGTTGTCAGTGGCCACAGCTGTGGCATTTATAAAGGCTGAGTGCAGCATTACGTTACATCTACAGTAGGGGTCCACAATACTACAGCTTATGCACGTCTGTTTATTACTACTACACAGCAACAGACTATGTATATGACTTCTCAGATTTGCATGATGTACCTGTACAGATGCAGATGCATACACATGAGTGATGTACTGATGTGCCCTGGGGCCTTACCTGCACGCTCCTCAGGCAGTGTGTCAATGGCACCCATCTCCACAATGTGCCCTGCCAGTTGTTGGTGCTGCAGGTGGGCAGGTGCCACAAGGCTCCTGAGTAGCTCCTCCACACGGGTGAGGGGTGGATGAATGGCTTGTCCCCCCCCTGTTGTGAGGTGGTCTCCCTATACAGCAGCAGCACGTCGACGTACATGGTGAAGCAGGTCACTGCAATAATGCCGGACCTGCTCATAGCTGCAGTTATGCAGTCTGACATCATTGACCCTGTGGACTAGTTCGTTCTACAGGGCGGTCCTCTCTTGCTGGTCTTGGGCTGTCCATCTGAGCAGCTGGTCATAGTGCTGCACCAAATGTGATATTATCACCTCGGACTCTGCAGCACTGTAGGCCGGAAGATGGATATGGGACATCCTCCCTGGAAGACATAAAAATGGAAACAGGTCAATGCAACCATACAGCAGGGTTACCATAGTTCTTAATACACATCTGAGTCTCCCCCCACCATATCAGCTACAGCAAACCATTCATAGAATGCAATTGGTATATCGGCTGCTTACCTACCATTGGGACATATGTTGTATTATACCAAGCTTTGTGCTATGTGTTTGTGCTATGCTTTGTGCTATGTGTTTGTAGCCATGCTCCCTGTGGGGACACTAACTCTGCTGGCCTATTACAGACTATTTCACCTGCATGCCATTGTCAGTGCCATATATATATATATATATATATATATATATATATATATATATATATATATATATATATATGTGTGTGTAGCTATATCTTGTGGGTGTTTATATACCTACATCTATATGACTGTCTGTATATCTGTAGACATGCTTGTCTAATTACATATCACACAGATAATTATCTCTATGTGGAGTGCATACAGACATCTGGTCCACATTCTGTAACTGTCTTTCATTCACAGCTGCACTGTTCTGCCTTACTGCAAAACAGCCAGGTGTCACATATGAACACAGACTAACATTAGGGTGGTATATGTGGTGAGAGATTGCTGGTAAGCCTATTATACACCTATGGGATTTGTGCATGCTGCATTAGACATTAATATGACTATCCTGCGTGTGGTGTGCTCTGACACCCATGTGTCTATCATGACGGCAGTACTTCCACCACCAGCTATTGCCCACACTAACATACCAAACACACATATTATGGCTTAATTCTTTGTCATTCCTTGCTTATCTGAAACAGTTGGTGGGTATGTCCCACTGCCTACAGGGACAGACAGTATTGTCCAGAGCAGTTGTTCAGCAGAACTTCACTACAGGGACAACTACAGATGGCTCATATCAACATTCCACATCATATCACATACTACTTTCAATTACATATATATATATATGTTTTACTTACCTGTCATTTTTTTTCCTGACAGCTGTGACTGCCTGTTGTTTACAGTTTATGTTTTACACTTCTTTTTGCTGCGTGTGTGTGTGTGTTTCTCTGTCTGTCTCTCTCTCTCTCTCTCTCCACTAGAGTGATTGAGCTGGTTTGAATGGATTGCAGCATGGCTTTGTAAGTGATGCACATGATCAGGTGATGGGCTCTGCACCAATCAGTGTGCAACAGTTGCTAACTGCATGCAGCCTGCTGTGTAGTACTTCAGATAACCACTGTCATGGCAACCCAGTACTATAAAATACTGACTCATGTGGGTGTTGTCCCTTAACCTTTCCAGTATGGAGGACAACCTTCCTGTATGTGGGCAGCAGTGTTATAGACAGCAGTTTGCAATACCTCTTACAACAGGAATTGCAGACCCCAATTATACATTTGTATGGGGTTCCAGACCTACAGACAGAGTGAGTAGTGTTCATATGTGCATTGTATATTGCTGGTCTTGCAGTGTTTGTGTGTACATAGTTGTTTAGGATGGAATGCAGTCTCTCTGCATAGCGCTCAACTGTGGGCCTATCCACATGATGGCCAGTGGATTGTGTGGTTGGTATGGTCTGTGCACTACACAGGTCTTGCTCTATATATATCACTGGCAGTCTGTCTGTTGCATGCTATCAGTACATAGCTACATCCATTTGTGTTTCTGATGTTGTATTCCTGCATAAGGGTATGTTGCAACAAATCCTGTAACACCAGCAATATCCAGGGTGTGTAACAGCAATATTGCAAGTATGGCCCTGTGTACCATTCTCTGGCCTCCATATATATGGCAGGCTTTGTCCTGCTGTGATACAGTTAGGAGTTGTTGGGTAATGGCCCATCATAATTTACTGCTAGCATTCCTGCTACCATCCCAGTCATATCATGGACTCCCACAAAATATATTGGTCAGGGTCCATACATGTGACTGATACATTGACATTACCAAAATTATTATATTCCCCCCTAGGGCTTGACTACAGGGTGTAATTGGAGGCTGCTGGAATACATCAGTAATTGCTGATTGTTACCTATCTTGAATGCAAAGCCTTTGTCTACTGTTGTACTGACTGAAGGCCTTGGCCTGGACAGCATAGTATGTTATATATCCACATTGCTTGCATCGACTGTTTTGTGTTGGCCTTGCATTCATCACTGATTACATATGTCAGACTTCATGTACTGTAAGTAATGGCACACGTTATTGTATAGTATACAAATAAAGGTTGCCTGTATATGCATACCTGTGTTTCGTGTCATGTCCTTTGAACTGTGAGTGGGTATATGTTTGTTGTACGTTTTCTCATTTGCGGGACAGGTTGCCACACTGCACATTTCACAGGTACCAGTTACAGGGTTTGTGGCTGAGGGATATACTTTGCACCCATTACTTCCACACTACTCCTACCTATGTATGGCTACTAATACCTATTGTCTGTGTATATGTGTATGTACCTATATATATATATATATATATATATATATATATATATATATATATATATATGTATATATATATATATATATATATATATATATATATATATATATATATATATATATATATATATATATATATATATATATATATTATATACATATAGATAGACATATATTTGTATATACCTGAACATATTTGTCAGTGTAGAGATGTGTGTGCATATCTGAACCATTGTGATGTGTACCCCTTCCACATTGTATGTTCCCTATATTAGAATGACTTTTCTGCATGTTTGTTTGTTTGTGTCTTTCGGCTTTTCCCGGTTAGGGGTCGCCACAGTGGAACTCCGGTCTGCTAATGATTGGTAGTGGATTTTTACGTACCAGGTTACCAGCCCTGATGCACAACCTTCAACAAAGGTACGCCCCATTCACGTATGCCTCCACACAGAAGACGCTCTAGCTGAGAATCGAACGGGACAATGTCTTGCTATGAGGTGACAACGGTACCGCAGCACCACCACCGCAGCATGTTATCTTACAGATATCGCCCTGACATGTACAGGTGAATTGACTTACTGTGAAAGCATTGTGGCTGTGTAGTGGAGGGTCCTGTAGCCAAAATATGCATGTGCTGGGTATTGGATTGCACAGTATATCCATTAGGGCTGTGGGGGGGTAACAGAGCACTAATTACCAGGTATCCCTCATTGTGATGTGTACCCCTTCCACATTGTACGTTCCCTACATTAGAATGACTTTTCTGCATGTTATCTTACAGATATCGCCCTGACATGTACAGGTGAATTGGCTTACTGTGAAAGCATTGTGGCTGTGTCGTGGAGGGTCTTGTAGCCAAAATATGCATGTACTGGGTATTGGACTGCATAGCATATCCGATAGGGCTGTGTGTGTGGGTGGGGGGGGGTAACAGAGCACTAATTACCAGGTATCCCTCATTTGAGCCCCCACCCACATTAATAGTGCATATGGTCTGTTATGTTGCAGTGAGTTGTTCAGGTGTTTATTCCCATGTAGTAATGCTATACACAGTTCTATCTGTATCTATATTTATATACAGCTATAGGTATCTTTATATGTACATATGTATATATATATATATATATATATATATATATATATATATATATATACACACACACACACACATATTGCTGTCTATCTGTCTACATTTCCAGATATATATCTGTCCATATGTCCATACATGTTTGGATCATATTTTTGACCTGTACCTCATTCTGTTGGCACTTGACATGGATGATCACAGGACTGTAGTCAGTAACTCGTGCCAACAGTTTTGTGTTTCAGACTTCATCTCCTTCAAGATATGTGTTCTAATACATATCACTGTGTGACTAGCAACATTTTAGGTGTCTTAGAGCAGTATTTGCCATATATCCCTACTTGTACCCACACTGTGGCACACTTTGTCCAGAATTCTTGCATTAAGTGGTTGTGTGGTATGATATTAGTACATTTCCTGTACTGTTGCCTGCTTGTGCTGGATGATTTGTTTGTGAAAATATCAGTTTATGTATATCTGCCATGGTTTAGTGGTAGATCACCTTGTGTATGGAGTGCAGGGTCCTGGGTTCGAGCCTTGGAGTGGCATTACAATTTGTTGCTGGGCAGAACAAGGGACGTTGGCTACAGAGGGATTAAGGCACTTTTATGCAGTTGTCGGTGGGTTTGCGTGGGTCTGCACGATGGTAAGCACTGCTAACCATCAGTACAGTCAGCTTCTGAGTTCTCAAACTGTGTAGGCATAACTTACCCCCGCGCAAACACGCTTACTGCTGCTTAAAGGTGCTGACTGCTGCTTACCCCTGTGCTAATTTATCTGACATAAAAGCAAAAGGGGTTGATAGGAAAGTGGTGACAAATGGGGCACAAAGAGGGAAAGACAGTAAGGACAATAGCTAGGCATGTGCAGGAACAGTATGGGAAAGGTCCATAGCTGCCCATTTCTTCTACAGCAACAGCTGTGCATATACACTATATTTGCAGGTACATTTGGACCCTCAAACCCATGGGGGAAGGGTGAGGACAGCATATATTCATTGCGATGCCAAATAGACCAGACTACGTGTCCAGTGGACACGTGTCCAAGATTGAGAACTATGTTTGGGCCGTGATTTTGTTGTGGGAACAGACTGCCCTTGTTTTATTTTTCAGGTGAGAGTGGGATGTTGGGGAGGGATAGTAGGTATATTTGGGAAGGGAGGTCGGGTAGGTTAACAGACAAGACACACAAGATGCCCAGAGGGCCGGTATATGACACATGTGGGGGGTAAACATCTTGTACAGGGAGGGGTGTGTGGAAGTCACAAGCCTAAGAGCCCCCAACTGGAAACAGTGGGAATGATGTCCCCACCCAAGGCCAGTCACCACTGCACCTTCACGGCCCCGAAGGTGGCTGTGCTGGGGGCTATGTAGGACGGGCAGGCTCACCCTCTAATAGCGCCACTTGGCCCTCAAGCTGGTGTAGCTGCTCTCGATACTCCAGATTGAGCTCCCTACACACCACGGCCCGGACCTGTTGATGGGTGACAGGTTCCCCTCTGCACCTGCTCCGAGGGGGGGAGCCCCATCCCCTGCAGCGGTTCCTCCTGAAGGTGGCATAGTGCCCACGGAGGTGGAGGTCCCAGGCTTGACCCCAAATGTGCTGTTGCCTGGTGCCATGGCCAGCTGGGGTGGGACAGGTGGGTCCGCTGAGACCGACCTTCCCAAATGAGCTGTGTTGTTGCCGGTTTATGGCAGATATGGCTTAGTAACAGTCAACAGCATTCAGGATTAGATATAACAGCATGCATAGGTATCCCCATTAACCCGACACGCCGGATTTAACACAGTTGCAGAGCAAGCAGCACACATGGCATATATGGAACAACAGTGGCCATTACAAGAGCATGCAGGTGTCATTGATGGCAACAGGCCACCATTATAGGTGTATTATAACATGGCACATGCATAGCAACAAATGTGAATATGTATAACCCATTAGGACATATGTCCCAACAAATGTTTGGAGTGTCATTGGGCTATTTCACACATATGGTAGGGGTGAGAGAGTGTTCAATTAACAACTGACATATCCTCATAGTTTCACGACATTCCTAGTCACTGCAGTGATATTTCCCTCACAAGTATTATTACACTACCCAATGGCCTTATATTGTACACTGGTATGTTTATAGATTATTATATACGTGACCTGTGTCTTACATACAGCCTTGACAAGATGCAGGTGTTAATGCAACATATGTTGTGTATTGCTGTCTACACTTTGGATGAGGTGCTACAATGACAGGTTTGTCTTTCCTACACATTCTATGACTATGTACACGTTTGACTTGCTGTTATATGTCATTAACAGCTGCCTACATTTCTGGGTTCCTCACACTGCTTTTTCAGGGGGACCGGGTACCAGGCTGGTGATATGGGCCATTTATCTGTACATGCTGGACAGACTGGAACAGTTGTGGAGTATGACTATGCATACAACTGTCTATCTGAACACTCTAGCCAATTCTGAACAGTTGCTGGGTGTACTTATACATACAGCTTTCTATCTGAACATTGTAACAAAATCCGTACAGTTGTGGGGTATGATTATGCATATAGCTTACTAGCACTCCCGGGATTCAAACCCCTGCTGTGTGTGACAACAAAATTATAGTTAATGTCACAGTACACTGTGCCATCAGGGAATTGATGTAAGGCTTTCTACTGTCTTCTATCTATGTCTCCCTCACTTGTACAATATGACTGACCTCTTGGCACTTCCAACATTGTTATACAGACCTTCATACACATTTTATCTGCATACCACAGTGTGGGTAACACTGCTTAATACAGCAGTACTATATATAGTATGCAACAGTTCAACTACATATGACAGAAGAGTACTCAGAAGCACTCCAGGGGTTATATCATTATTCAAAGAATATTACACATGTGTTCCTACTGGTACAACACTTTTTAACACTCTTATATGTATTTGTTATGAAAGTACATGCAGAGGAATACTAACCTGCCTCACAATGCAGCCTTTGCAACCTAGCATCATGGGGTTGCTGTTTCACAGCCTGCTCATCTGCAGATGTTGGAGGTATACAGTGATATGTAGCCATACCTATCCATAGTATACACAGGCTAGTTAATTCTTACCTACTTAGTGGAATGGGCAGTTACTCAGTACTGGGGCATTAGTCATCTGCCAAGACTGCTGGATCCACTGTTCCAGTACATCCCCCCTCCACCACTTCAGGTCGGCATGGTGATGCCTGACCTGCTCACCAGCCCGGGGGATACCTATGGCACTGGTGAGGTAATGGGCGAGACTGTCCCAGGCCTCTGTTTTATACTGCAATCCCTGGTACTAGCCCTGCAGTGGTCTCTCCTCATGGTGTTGTACCAGTAGCCATACCATGAGTTAAGACTCCTGGATGCACCAGTGCTGTGCTCTAATATGAGTGCCTTCACCCACACCAGCCATTCTGCCTGCAGTAGGAAGCTACCACCACTTATGGAACACATTCCCACCTGTGTGTGGTTTATATAAAGCCATTTACCCGCACTTTCCCATGATTGGCCGGGTTTGAAGAGGCTAAGCTAGGGGCAAACCTGCTTAACTAAGGTTGGCAGTGCTTATAGGGGTATACCAGTAGGCAGATTGGATTGGCTCCCCTACACATTGCTTACTCTTACTAAGTTGAGCTGTGCTGCACTTAGCACTGCGTAATAGTTAATTTGCACTATATTTGCCTTCTGGCAGTAATATATTCTTCATTACAGGTTTTATGTGTCTGATATCCACGATTCATGTGCACATACACTGTATAGGGACCTGGGAACTTCTACACATTATTACAAAAACACCTCACATCTATGCTTACTGCAGTAGTCCAGTTCACATATTTATGTTATGTAGCAAGGTAGACCACCTCACACTGTACATAGATTCAGTTCACATCTTTGTTTTGATTTACCTGGGTGAGGATTATTTTGCTGATACCTCATTCACCTGTATTGCTATGATGGTTTAGTGTGTGATTACTGTGACTATAGTGTACAGGGTCCTTGGTTTGAGCCTTGCAAAGGCAGTTTATTTTGTTGCTGGGCAGGATACGCGGGTTTGTGCAACGGTAAGTACTGCTAACCTCCGGTTACAATTTCTTGAACCTGTTTGCTTCTACTTTGCTTAATCTGAATAGCGCCCCCCACACAGGCGTACTCCCACTGGCTGCCACATACCCCCACACTACTTCATGTACATGTAGGTTTTATACATGCTTAAGTCAGGTGTACATGTCAGGTATGACTGTTCACAAAGGTCAGTGTAAGGTTAAGTGGAATTCCGGTTTAGCATTTCTGGTTAGGCTACACTCAGGTATTCAGGATAAGTTTACATATGCCATACCTGTGTTGTAGAGTAGATGTGAATAGTGGAGGTGTAGGCGGGTAGGTGGAGGGGGGGGTCATTTTAACTGCATAGTAGGCCGTTTGATTAATTGGTGGGGCTGTGGTAGTGTAGGTTTGCAGGGTGTTGGGATATGTATGCGAGGCAGGACAGGAGGTGTTAGTGTCAGTAGTTGGTGTAGGGGTCTGGAGTGCTGGGTGGTGGCGGACTTTGCCAGGTGGTGATCCAAGTGTCCTTGGGTTTTCCCTTTATGTGTTTTTACATGTGTAGTCTGGGACAGCTGCGGTAATACACCTGGGATGGGGGTTCCAGATTCTGCCAACATAGTTGTGTGGAGGGTGTCACCTACTTGTGACTGTGGACATTACTATGAATGCAACAGGGGTTGATAGGTATGTGGTGTTACTGGGCCACACAGAGGGGCTTATAGTAGGGGACATGTCCAAGGATGTGCAGGATGGCTGACGGAAAGGTCCACAGCTGGGCATTTCTTCTACAGTAACATCTGTGTATATACCCTGCATTTGGGGGTAGGTCTGGACAATCACACCCCTGGGTGGGGGTGAGGACAGCAACATAGTTCTCAACCAATCGGAGGAAACCTGAACAGAATCAGGGACAGCTCCTCACATAATCAGGGACAATCAGGGACATTTTCTATATATTTGTAGTATTAACCTGAAACATTTGAAGAATAAGGGAATGTGGATTTATATAGGATTTCTGACGTGAAACGTCTATAACTCTGCATTACTATCATTATTTATTAAGGGCAATTCATCGCTTTTTCTTCAGCACTCACCAGTTTTCAGGGGGAATGAGAGGGACAGACCTAATATCGGAGTGTATAGCAGAGACAGTTGTGAGGTCTGGACAGCAATACTACCTTGTGATGCCAATTAGTCCGGCTTACATGCGTACAGTGGGGTGTTGTGACCAAGTGTTCTTTGGTGTAATTTAGTGGGTTTGCAACAACACATCTGGTTATACCATCCTTTGTCATGTAAACTTGACTTTGCTGCAGTGGGACTCGTACCAGGCATGGCTGCTCGTTGGGCATTGGCTCTGCCCAATGCGCACTATTGTTTACATCCCTGGGGCGGTCCACACAGAACCACTCCAGCCAACACCTGCACAGCTAGGCCCATAATTACATACCCATAGTTCTCATACTGCACATCCACTTCAGCACTCTTCCTTACTCTGGGTGCAGGTCGGGTCTGGCATCACCAGTACACACTACCCACTCCCCACTTCTCAGGACCCATCACGTATGTTGTCTCGCCCCATGGATCATCAGGCTTTCCCTACCTTGTTGACCGGGTACATGCGTGGTCTGCCGTTGGACACAGGTGTAATGGCTGGAAATCTGAAAATCATTGAATTTTTGGGCGTCCCACAAGGGACATTCATGTCTTTGTTTCAAGATTAAACTTGGCGGATCTCTACCACTGGTAGTATCCTGCCTGTAGTCTGGGAAGCAGTGGTGTGTTTACTTGTATTGTGTGTTTGTATGTTTCACCGGTCTAGCTGGGGGGGGTTGATGCTACGTGTTACATGTTTGTTGATTGGACCCTTCACCCCCCCAGTGGCATGGACTGTGAACATATGTAATTCGTAACTGCTGTATCATATCCTAGCTATATATATATATATATATATATATATATATATATATATATATATATATATATGTATATTTACACACACACACACACACACATATATATATATATATATATATATATATATAAATATATATATATATCTACCTATATATAGATATATATATATATCTACATAACTATATACACATATATCTGTATATGTATGCATACATATATATATATATTTATATATTGCTGTATATATATGTCTAATGACATATGGATGTATGGGTGTCTGTATATATATATATATATATATATATATATATATATATATATATATATATATATATATAGGTATTTATATGTATTCTGTCTCTGTATGTATACATTTGTGCTACGGAGAGGGAGAGGTATATCTCCATGTAGTTATGGGTAGATATAAACACACATATACCTCGAACCTGGGAATATTGAGGCAATGTTACAATTGCCTCATGTACACAGACAACCCTCTCCTCCTCCCACAAAACACAAATACATCACGCGAGATGCAACTATCTGCAAACTGGAGGCTGAGCTCTCAACATAGGACTGGCAAGACCAGTCAGGAGGAGAAGGTTACCACACACACTATAGACCCAGTCTCACATAGTACCATCACAACCTCAAATCATACACATAAACACACAAAGACATACTCGGCGGCTCTGATCAAAAATCTACCAAAACAGCAGAGGCCACCAAAGCAGACACCTAAACAACCACCACCTCAGAACACAACACCTGCAACACATAGACCTCACAGTCAGAGTGTCAAACAGTCACAGCCCTTAAGGCCAAACACAATGCCAGACACACTAGTCATTGGTGACTCCATAGTCAGACACATTGACGTCCCGCTCACCAGACTGAGTAAGGAGAAGGTCACAGTAAGCTGCCTGTCGGGCTAGAATCCGCCACATAACGCAAGCACTCAGGTCTCTCAACAGCAGGTACAAATATGACTCAGTCATTGTCCACGCTGGTGTAAACGACCTGAGACGTACCTCCTTGGACTACATGAAAAGAGACATTGAGAAGCTCTCTGATTATGTAGCCCAGGCAGGTATGACCCTGACCTTGAGCAGTATCCTACCTTCACCAAGAATGATGCCACAATACAGAGATAAGATAATCAGCTTTAACAATTGGCTTAAACTCTGGTGTCATCCAAAGGGGATCCAATGTCTGTCTGCCTGGGATGACATGCTGGACAAGCCACGCTTCGCAAGGGACGGCTTGCACCTGTCACCCTGGGATTCGGATATTGGCAAATGCTCTTGCCACCCCATAGTGCCTTTTTAGGCAAGGCTCAAATTCTAAACCTACCACCCTAGAACACAAAAAGGAAAAAACTAAGGGTAATGCTGCTCAATGCCAGAAGTCTAAATCTCAAAATGCACGCACTCGAGGCCCTTCTCAGTATGGAGAACATCGATGTCTGTGCAGTGACAGAAACCTGGTTCAAGGCTCCTGAGAGCACCCCAGCACTATCAGGTTTTACCTCTTATCATGCGTCCGGCCCCAAAATCCGGACAATACCAAGAAAGGAGGGGTATCCATATTCATCAAAGACACCCACACCTCAAGACTGGTGGCAACGCGCGATGCATCGGAGACCATCCAGGTGCAATTAACCATAGGCAAGACTGCTCTGCAAATTGTAGCATGTTACAGGCCACCCTCACAAACTCAGGAACCTCACATGGCCTTCCTGAAAACACTAGAGGGGATAAATGTATCACCAAACACCATCATACTAGGTGACTTCAATTACCCTAATATAGACTGGGAACACTACTCAAGCCCAAACACCCTAGCCCAAAAGTTCCTGGAATTCATAAACTCAAATGCCATGGAACAACTAGTCACCATCCCACAAGAGGAGAAAACATACTTGATCTCATCATCACGAACATGGGAGCACAATGTTCAACACGGAAGTATACCCTCACTGGTGAGATCAGATCACAAACTAATCTCGCTGGAGGTCCTCATCCCACCCCACCTGAAATAAAAGACCACAGTAAAGAACTTCGAAGCCGACTTCACACTTCTAAAGACTAGTGTGGTCTCCTTTAAGGCCCCGAGCCGGGAAAACAGTACTCAAGCAGCTGAATCACTTACAAATGCCTTCTACCAGCACCTGCTGGCTGCATGGATAAGGCAATCCCAAGCAAAACAAAGACTCTTTGTACCAAAGGCAAGCGTCCACTCTGGTGGACCCCAGCCATAAACAAACTCTACAACAAAGGAGGAAGCTACTACAAGATAGAGCAAAATCCTTAAAGGTAAGACACCCTTGATCACTATAAGTAAAACTAAGAGCTCTCATAAAATCATCCAAAGCAAATTTTGAGAGAAAAATAGCTAAAGACTCAAAAGACAATCATAAGGCCTTCTTTAGCTATGTTAGAAACCTGGGAGGAAACTCCCAGATATGCTCAGAACTAGTTCAAAATGATGTGAAGATTACTGATCCTACAGACATTGCCAACATACTGGCTGACAGGTTCAGTGCAAACTTCTCCCCTCCCCAAAGGAGAGATATCTATACCAAGCGATTGCAGCCCCCAAACATCTCCAACGCCCAAGTGAGAACTGCTCTCTCCAAAGCAAAAACACAGCATCCATGGGACCTGATGGTGTCCCGGCTGTGTGCTCCACGAACTCAACGAGGAATTAAACCCACAGCTAGGACAGCTGTTTAATCATAGTCTTACCTCTGGATACATACCCAGGGGTGGCGCACTGCAACTGTGGTCCCACTTCACAAAGGCGGTGCCTCCACCGACCCTGGAAATTACCGCCCATTAGCTTGACAAGCCTTATCTGCAAAGCCATGGAGAGGATCATAATGGACCTCATAAATAAAGACATAGGGAATTTGCAGACTTTGGATCCATCCCAGTTTGGCTTTGTCAAAGGCAGATCATGCCTTCTAAACTTGGTTGACTTTTGAAACAGTCACCAAAGCCATTGATGAGGGAAAGGCAGTCCATACAGCCTACCTCGATCTGGCGAAGGCCTTTGATACAATACCCACTCAGGTATCATTGAAAACTCATCAGCTTAAATGTTAACCCATACATCACAAGATGGGTTGCAAACTGGCTGAGTGACAGAACCCACAGGGTCAGAGTTGCTGGCGCCATGTCAGACTCAAAGCCTGTCACAAGTGGTGTACCACAGGGCTCAGTCCTGGGCCCACTCTTGTTTGGCATCTACTTTTCCAAAGTACAAGCAAACACAGGAGGGTTATGGCTGACAAAGTTTGCAGATGACTGCAAACTGGGCGCCATAGTAGAAAACACATCTGACACAGATATCCTTCAGAAGGGTCTCACAGAAATGGATAACTGGTGCCAGAGCCATGGCCTAAAGTTAAATGCCAAAAATGCATAGTCATACCCTTGGAAAAACAAGGTTACCCTAGCTACCAAATAGGTGGCAATCCACTGAGTACAGAAGAAGTTATCAGGGACCTGGGGACCCAGGTTGATAGTAGTCTGTCATTCGACACCCATGTAGCTAAAGTAGTTAGGAAGACCTTCTACATTGCCCACCTTATCATGAAGGATTCTCATCTAGATCAAGGGAGGTCATAGTCTCCTATACTCATCACTCATCAGACCAATGATTGAGTACAATGCCCCATTCGAATGTATCTGACCCGACACTTGCAGCAGCTGGAGAGGCCACAAAGTTCCTCACCAAAGGATAAAGGGTCTCAAACATCTGTCCTATGCTGCCCGACTGAAAGAACTCCAGCTCTATTCAGTAAACAGCTTGCTCAGAGGTGACCTTTGCCTAACATACAAGGCCATGTCAAACCCAGATTTGATGAATATGCTTCACCTCAAAAATCTAGATCCGTCAGAGCCACAAGGGCGGAGACTTAAACCTCGACACGGCTATTAATAGGACGTGCTGGAGGGATAGATTCATCACCCAAAGACTCCCTATGCTGTGGAATAAAATCCTGGTATATGTGAGGCAGAGCACCTCGCTGGCCTTGTTCAAGAGAAATCTTGACCAATGGATGGGAGATCGCAGATATACCCCAGGGATTACCTCAGTGTCACTGCTCAACAGAGGCACAGCAAAATAATGGGTATAGTTCCCCATACTAAAGGGGTGGCGTAAGCCACAAAACTATGGGCTAGGCTTGTAAATGCCCTCGGGCAGATAGCCTAGTATGAACCTATGAACCTATGAACCTATGACATATATACATCTACATCTGGTTATTCCGTTCTTTGCCATGTAAAATGGACTTTGCTGCAGTAGGACTCGTAACGGGTGTGGCTGCCTGTTGGGCGGCACCTCTGTCCAATGAACACTATTGCTTACATCCTTGGGGCTGTCCATATGAACCCACTCCAGCAAACACCTGCACGCCTAGACCCATAATTAGCTACCCATAGTTCCCCCACCCGCACCTCCTCTACAGCACTCATCCTTACTCTGGGTGCTGATCGGGTCTAAACATACCACTACACACTGCTCACTCTCCACTTCACGGGACCCATGTCGTACGTGGTCTTGACCCATGGGTCATCAGGCTTTCCCACCCTTGTATTCCGTGTATGTACACACCCTGCCTTGATAGGTCGTCACACGGGCTTCCTTCAATAATATGACAATTTCTGGGGTGTCCCAAGGGACTCCTCTCTTGTTCCAAGATTAGATTTGGTCCACTGCACCCCCAGGTTGTATCCTTCCTGTGGTCTGGGGAAGCAGTGGACTGTTTACATTGTTTGTGGGTTTGTTTGTATGTTTCCTCTGTCTGGCTGGGTCATCCTACATGTTACACATTTCTTGCTTGGGCCCCTCACCTCCATTGGCATAGACGGTGAACATATGTCAATCTTGGTGCTGTATATTATCATAGGTATATCTGTGTCTATCTCACGCACACACACACACACACACACACACACACACACACACATATATATATATATATATATATATATATATATATATATATATATATATATATATATATATATACATATATACATATATATATATATATATACATATATATATATATATATATATATATATATATAAACTATATATATATGTAAATATATATATATATATATATATATATATATATATATATATATACATATTGATGTATATATATCTAATGACATGTGGATGTATGGGTGTCTGCATATGTATATCTGTATTTGTGGGTATTAATTTTATATGTCTATCTATGTATGTATACATTTGTACTACAGAAGGGAGGTATATATCTATATAGTTATAATTCTTTAGCTAGATATCAATGTTGACTGGTATTGCTGGTACTGTGTTTTACGCGTATATTTTGGGATACCTACGACTGACTCGTTAATGTACACAGACCCAGTGACACCAACTGTTTGACACGGTGTACTTAAGGCACTGCACAGAGGTTAGCACTGCTGACTTCCGGTCACAGTGTTAAGCGTCTCCTTTGGCTTACATTTGCTTATCTGTGCTTACACCTGCTTATTGCTAACTTACTCATTCTGGTACTGACTATTCATGTGCATTTCATGCAGTACTCCAGTTCACATTTAATTGTTTTGGTTCTACAGCAATAAAATGTACATAATTGTTCGTATACAGATTACACTTGGAAAACGGTATGTGGTGCAGTGGGACTCAAAGAATGCCTCCTCCTTGGGTGGATGCTCTGACCACTACGCTATTGCTGTGTTATCCTCTTCAGCCTTTCATGCTGCTTTACCTAGCCCAAAAGTTCCTGGAATTCATAAACTCAAATGCCATGGAACAACTAGTCACCATCCCACAAGAGGAGAAAACATACTTGATCTCATCATCACGAACATGGGAGCACAATGTTCAACACGAAGTATACCCTCACTGGTGAGATCAGATCACAAACTAATCTCGCTGGAGGTCCTCATCCCACCCCACCTGAAATAAAAGACCACAGTAAGAACTTCTCGAAGCCGACTTCACACTTCTAAAGACTAGTGTGGTCTCCTTTAAGGCCCCGAGCCGACGGAAAACAGTACTCAAGCCGCTGAATCACTTACAAATGCCTTCTACCAGCACCTGCAGGGCTGCATGGATAAGGCAATCCCAAGCAAAACAAAGACTCTTTGTACCAAAGGCAAGCGTCCACTCTGGTGGACCCCAGCCATAAACAAACTCTACAACAAAGGGAGGAAGCTACTACAAGATAGAGCAAAATCCTTAAAAGGTAAGACACCCTTGATCACTAAAAGTAAAACTAAGAGCTCTCATAAAATCATCCAAAGCAAATTTTGAGAGAAAAATAGCTAAAGACTCAAAAGACAATCATAAGGCCTTCTTTAGCTATGTTAGAAACCTGGGAGGAAACTCCCAGATATGCTCAGAACTAGTTCAAAATGATGTGAAGATTACTGATCCTACAGACATTGCCAACATACTGGCTGACAGGTTCAGTGCAAACTTCTCCCCTCCCCAAAGGAGAGATATCTATACCAAGCGATTGCAGCCCCCAAACATCTCCAGCGCCCAAGTGAGAACTGCTCTCCAAAGCAAAACACAGCATCCATGGGACCTGATGGTGTCCCCGGCTGTGTGCTCCACGAACTCAGCGAGGAATTAAACCCACAGC